>NC_132883.1:43655499-43714562 GCF_030463535.1 Salminus brasiliensis | reverse complement strand
TTGAGTGTATGTGCTTTTCTTTATTATAATATTCAGTAATATAGGCTGTGTATTAGCTAATTTATTATAATATTCAGTAATATAGGCTGTGTATTAGCTAATTTATTATAATATTCAGTAATATAGGCTGTGTATTAGGTAATTTATTATAATATTCAGTAATATAGGCTGTTTATTATTTGTTGTTTGTTTAATTCATAAGGACTGCAAACTATTATATTTATCTTAACAATACATTGAATTGTGTAAATTGTGTCTTTTATTATTCATTCATTTTAGCTGTACATTTTGTTATTATTGTTGTTAGTGTTGCTACTTTATAATGCCTAATATGGACTGTAAAGTGTTTGGATTATTTTATTACTCATTAATTAAATTACTGTTATGTATTTTATTCATTAAAATGTTTATGTATTGTTTATTTATATATCCTGTAAAATGTTCAATTACTTTATTCAATCAAATGTACATATATCTAGAGCTGGACAATATGGTGATATTGTATCGTATTGTGATAAATGTTGTTATTCTAATAACAGTAAGCTTGTCTAATCATATGGAGGAGACTGTTAGTGCTTAATCATGAGATGAAGAGCAGCAGGTGTTGAGTATAAATCACTGTGTTCAGTACAGGAGAGGATCTGAACCGTAGTTTATAAGAGTCTGTTGTTATTGATGTATTCAGTCTGTGATCACATGTATTGATAAATATCGTGTTTCGCAAAACAAGTCTTTAAATATCGTGATGTAGTATTTTTACCATATCGCCTAGCTCTACATGTAAACGCTTTTATTTATTGTATTATTTATTATTAAGTGAGTTTTTTTAATTAGTTTTGTTTCATAATGCATTAATAAAAGCAATAATAAGGACTGGAAATAGTTTTATTTTATTATTATTATTATTATTATTATTATTATTATTATTATTATTATTAATATGCTCTGTAATTTGTAATAAGAATTCATTTAGATTCAAAAGATTAATTTTATAATGATATTATATGTTTATTTATTCAAAAATGTAAATCAAATATTTTATCACTCATTCATGTGGGCTGTTTTTATTATTATTATTTATTATTATTATTATTATTATATTATTATTATATTATTTATTATTATACTATTATTATTATTATTATATTATTATTATTGTATTATATTATTATTAATATTATATTATTAATATTATATTATTATTATATATTATTATTATTAATATGCTCTGTAATTTGTAATAAGAATTCATTTAGATTCAAAAGATTAATTTTATAATGATATTATATGTTTATTTATTCAAAAATGTAAATCAAATATTTTATCACTCATTCATGTGGGCTGTTTTTATTATTATTATTATATATTATTAGTAGTAGTATTATTATAATATTATGTATTATTAGTATTATTATTTATTTATTTATTATTATTATCATATTATTATTATTTATTTATTTATTTATTTATTATGATTATTATAAATGAGCCTCAGCACAGGTACGCTGAGCTGGACTGAGCTGTTGGAGACGCCCCCCCTGGCGGCCGCAGCTGGAAGTGCGCGGCTCATCAGCAGCTTGGAAAACATCCAGAGGTTTAAAAAAACGGAGCTGGCAGGAGCATTAAGGGAAGCTCTCACTGCTCCTCGCGCTCATTTCAGCGAAGACAGACACAGGCTGTGTGCTCGCGCACGCACTCAAACACACACACACACTCGCGCGCGCGCTGGGAGTTTTCCACTGCAGAGCAGAACCAGCGCAGTTCACTGGAGACGAACCGGAGCTTCAGAACCGAGAGAACCGAGAGAACTGAGGGATACTGAGAGTTCTCCACTCTTCCTCCTCCTCCTCCTCCTCCTCCTCTCGGTGGATCTACTGGGCTGTGGTGGATTTCCCTGCTGTTCGTCTGAGAGCGGGTGAAGTGAGGCTGAAGGGGAGCCGCTTTACTGAGACGCGTCCAGCCGGCCGGAGCCTCTGAAGGTCTGAAGGTACTGAGCTCTGCAGGGCTGCTTTACTCTGAATCAGGGGTTAAAGTCAGAGCTCAACTCAAAGCTGGAGAAGCTCTGAAGGAGCCTTTCTAGCTGTAATGCAGTGTACAGCAGATATGTAGCACTGACTGACTGAAGGGTTCTAGTAGGGTTCTTTGACTAACAGCAGTAGAACCATTAGGGGTTATATTTAGCTCTACTGTGAACCTTTTCTAAAGAACCACATACAGCAGGTTTCCCACCAGAGAGAAGAACTGTTCGAGCTTCAGATGGGACTTGGATTTCCCAGGGCTCCATATTGCCTCCCATTGCCTTTAGAACCGAAGAACCCTTAACAAGCCAACGTTTGGTCCTCAGTTCTTGACCGCCAAGCTCCTGGTTCTCTGTTTATGTTTAACTCCAGTCTCTGCACTTGCTGTTACTCTCACTTTAGAGCTTCCTTCTTTTACTTTGAACCAAAAAGAAGAAGAAAAGTCCAGAAAAGATCAAATATACTGATATTTTTCTGTACCATTATCTTGTGACCACAACTTATTTTTCTTGAGAAAACAAAAAGTTGTATTATCAACAACAACAAGAAAAACTTATCTTGAGATCACAAGAAAAGTTTAGTTTCGATCTTGAGAAAATAACCACAAATGAAGTTATCTCAAGATCATGAGAAAGTTATAGTCTTGAGAAAACAGCGTTGGTTATTTTAGAAGACAAACCAACACTTGTTAACCCAAGCACTTTTATAACATCTCAAGATAACGACAAAATTAAGTTGTGATCTTCAAAAAACAACTTTTCTTATCTTGAGAAACCAAAAAGTGCTAAGTTGTTTTCTCAAGATCATGAGAAAAGTTGTCCTCCGAATAAATTACAGAGCCTATAAAAAGAAGACTACTAGCACCCGCCTGGACCTGAATCGGGTCAGTCACGTTAAAAGAGGGTGAATATTTATGCCATTACATTTAACGTGGCATATTGTTTATATTTATTTATTTACATTATATTATTTATACATACATTTTTATTACCTGGCAGAAAGATTGTACTTTCATATTAATTTAGTGTTTTTGTAAATTCAAGTAAAAAAAACAAACAAAACAACTATATTATCAATTCTGTTTTATAAAAGCAATAAAAGGGGAAAACATCCAGGGAATACTCTTTATAGCCATATTACTTTTGTTAGCTCCTATCTCGAGATCTTGAGAAAACGTGTGCTATCTTGAGAAAACAAGATAATTTGTTAACCCACAGCAATATTTTTTTATCTTGAGATATCGAGATAATTAAGTTGTGATCTTGAGAAAATAAATGTTGTTATCCTGACAAATGAACTGATCTTGAGATAACATGAAACATAAGTTGTGATCTTGAGAAAATGTCTGTTATCTTGAGAAAATTAAGATTAAGTTCTCATCGAGATCGTGAGACAGTTTTTCTGCTACGTTTACATTTATTAAATTATGAAATTGTGAAATCGCAATGTCTAAACTGTGCAGAGGGCTTTTAATGAAAGGAGGCAGAAATAAAGACAGAGAGAGAAGAGAGAGTTAGCTTAAGTTAGCTAACATTAGCTACAGAGGTTTAACATTAGCTACAGAGGTTTAACATTAGCGCCTTGTTTAAAAATCCGCCCCTCATTGTTTATAATGGAGGCACGCGCACCGGCTCTGGCACTGCGCATCATAATATTTCATTTCCTCAGCGCCCCACGCAGCATTTTCACAGTACTACAGTAAATTAAAGCCCCAGAAAGCCTCAGGAGATCACATGTGACAGGTTAGCTACCTCAGCTAGCGTTACTATGCTAATGGCACATAAAAATCTTCTGTAGAAAAGAGTCTAGCAGACCTAAGCTCCCATGCTGGTGGATGAATGGGAAGGTTCCACTGCACCTCTATAGTGAACCCAGAACTGCAGGAGTTTCAGAACCTCCCACTGTGTCTCTGCTGTGGTCTTCAGCTCCTTCTCATTCTGTAATAATCTCGTTCCAGAGCGTCGTGTGAAATGGGCTTTTCTGGCCGACTGTGACGGAAGTCCACCTCCGCCTCTTCTGGAACGATCAGGCTCTCCAGAGGAGCGACCGCGGACGGATTTGTGTTCCTTCTTCTTTTCGCTTCCAGCTCTTCCAGAAATGGTGGGGCATTTACACTTGCAAGCTATGGATGAGAGTTTGAAAGGAAAGAACCGTGAGGGGCTGCTGGACAGTCCGGATTCAGGGCTGCCCCCGAGCCCGAGCCCACCCTTCTACTCCCTGTCCCCGGGGGTGGTAGAGCATCGGGCCAGCAGTTGCTCCACTCCGACGGAACCACATGCACACTACGGGAAGGACAGCAGGGAAGGAAAACTGGTGAGTATCACAGCGACAGTTCGCTTACAGTGTCCTCACAGTGCGGCTTCACCAGTCACTGCTATAGTGGGACCATTTTTACCAGCTTATGAAGCTTAAGTGATTCCATTAACAGAAATCAGTGGATCAGTGTTTGGGTTCTGTTTAGTAGAAATCAGTAGATCAGTGTTTTGGTTCTGTTTAGTAGAAATCAGTAGATCAGTGTTTGGGTTCTGTTTAGTAGAAATCAGTAGATCAGTGTTTGGGTTTGTTTAGTAGAAATCAGTAGATCAGTGTTTGGGTTTGTTTAGTAGAAATCAGTAGATCAGTGTTTGGGTTCTGTTTAGTAGAAATCAGTAGATCAGTGTTTGTTTAGTAGAAATCAGTAGATCAGTGTTTGGGTTCTGTTTAGTAGGAATCAGTAGATCAGTGTTTGGGTTCTGTTTAGTAGAAATCAGTAGATCAGTGTTTGGGTTCTGTTTAGTAGAAATCAGTAGATCAGTGTTTGGGTTCTGTTTAGTAGGAATCAGTAGATCAGTGTTTGGGTTCTGTTTAGTAGGAATCAGTAGATCAGTGTTTGGGTTCTGTTTAGTAGAAATCAGTGGATCAGTGTTTGTTTAGTAGAAATCAGTAGATCAGTGTTTGGGTTCTGTTTAGTAGAAATCAGTAGATCAGTGTTTGGGTTTGTTTAGTAGAAATCAGTAGATCAGTGTTTGGGTTTGTTTAGTAGAAATCAGTAGATCAGTGTTTGGGTTCTGTTTAGTAGAAATCAGTAGATCAGTGTTTGTTTAGTAGAAATCAGTAGATCAGTGTTTGGGTTTGTTTAGTAGAAATCAGTAGATCAGTGTTTGGGTTCTGTTTAGTAGAAATCAGTGGATCAGTGTTTGGGTTTGTTTAGTAGAAATCAGTGGATCAGTGTTTGTTTAGTAGAAATCAGTAGATCAGTGTTTGGGTTTGTTTAGTAGAAATCAGTAGATCAGTGTTTGGGTTCTGTTTAGTAGAAATCAGTAGATCAGTGTTTGTTTAGTAGAAATCAGTAGATCAGTGTTTGGGTTTGTTTAGTAGAAATCAGTAGATCAGTGTTTGGGTTCTGTTTAGTAGAAATCAGTGGATCAGTGTTTGGGTTTGTTTAGTAGAAATCAGGAGATCAGTGTTTGGGTTTGTTTAGTAGAAATCAGGAGATCAGTGTTTGTTGTGTATTTCAGAAAATCAGTCTGCAGATTACTAGTTGAGACTATTTGGATAAATCAGTTTGTCGATCTTCTATCAGCTTCTAATTGCATGAGCCAGTGTGTAGATCAGAGGTTGGGTTCTGCTGGATTCAGGTGAAGATCAGAGGTTGGGTTCTGCTGGATTCAGGTGAAGATCAGAGGTTGGGTTCTGCTGGATTAGAATGAACATGGTGGCTGAAGCTGAGGCTTGTTCCGCACTCTCATAACTATAGCAGTAATCATTTACACTGTATCTTCGGGTATTAGCAGTTATTGAACGATGCTTGCAGGAAGGGGTTAAACATCCATTACAGTGATGGAAACCTGTTTGTTGAGAAACCAGTGTGTAATCTACAGTTAGGGCTGTATATACAGCGGCTCAGTGACAAACATAAGGCTTTAATTTCAATACATGATTTTCTGCAGCTTTCACCCCATAGAGACAAACTAAGCCCTGAGCTGCTGGATTAAGCTTTGGTGAAAGCCTGGAGTACTTTTCACACTTGCCTCCCAGAAGATCTGTGGGCAGATTGGTAGCATCTAGAACTTTCCCTGCAGCCTTAAAGAGCTTTTTAAGCGAGTGCCACTGTACATAGTGTATTGTCTTCCTCTAGCTGGAGCTACTGTAAGTAGGCCTATAACATGAGGACTGCTTACGTAAGGTTTGGGCCCCTGAAACACAGGTCCTCTGTTTACCATAATCAGCATCAGTGTGGCCTGGGCATTTACAGACATCTTCTACGATGTTTTGGTCAGTGAGCTGAGAGGGTCTTTCCAAAACCTCCAGTATGTGTCTCCTCAGGTGGTCCATGGTGGACTTTGAGCCATTTATCCTCTTTTTAACTTCACCCTTTTAACAGATGGTTTGACATTTGTATCCAGGATTTGCTGGAATCTGTTTTTCCCTCCATGTATGCGGTGTTGCCAATGCCACTGGCAGCAGCACAACCCCAAAACATGAGACCCACCCCCATGCTTCACAGTTGGCAAGGCCTTCTTTCCATGAAAACGTTTTTCTTCATTTTTTCTCTACTTTTGCTGGTTGTGGCCAGAAAGTCAACAGCACTTCTTTCCAAATCTGATCAGCTGACTTCTCTAGATGTTCTCTAGCATATTTTAAAATGTTGAGGTTTGCCGGTAATGTTAACCATACACTAGTAGACCCCCTCTCTCACACACCTACAGACAGTTCGTCATTACTCACTAATGGTTTTGCAAAGACTGAGAATCTTGTATGGTCACTGCTTTTAAGGCTGCAACTAGACTTCCTTTGAGATGATTTCCCATCATGCTCGCGGTGGAAATTTACAAGAAGAGAAGCTGTTGAACAATGGAGCAGAAACAGAAGCAGTTTTTGGCCACAGCTTCCTTGATGTGTGTGCAGTAGTTTGCTTCTGAAAAACACAGATAAAAAAGAGATGTCACAGACTGCGGACATGAGCCTGGCTAAATGAACAGGGATAGCTAGGTGCTTCCTGTTTGGTGCTGGAGGGAGCTCACTTATTGGTTATGATTGAGATGATGGGAGGCTGCTTCAACAAAAAACAGTGAAATCACTTGAAGAGTCATTGGGTGCACGGCTTACATAAGGTTTTCTTCATATGACTCCATTAAAGAACCCATTAAGATTATGAGAAGATTATGTGCAAGCCATGCTGCACAGTAGAGTGGTGCACCCCCTCTAGACTCATAGCAGGTAGTAGGGATGCACTGAGCCGATGCATCGGTCCCAATATTAACAAAATTTGCTGCATCGGGTATCGGATAATTAGGCCGATCCATTGAACCAGTCCTTTCACTTTAATTTGTTGGTGTGAGACTAAAACTAAATGTGCAAATAAATAAATGACAAATGGTAATTTAGTAGATTTATATTTATGTGTTAATTTGTTTTATTATATCAAGTAATGTTTAAGTCAATCCTGATGCCTTAAGTCTCTCCCACATGGTGAGGTATACAGGTTATTAAATCAGCAATGGTATCAGACTGGTATCGGTAAGTTTATGTATCGTATCGGAACTGAAAAAGCCAGATCGGTGCATCCGCAGTTCTTAGCAGTCATATGGGTGTGGGTCTGATTTGCCTGTCTTACCAGCACATGAGCAGTTCTCTCTGAACTTGGCTTCATCTTCGCACAGCCTATCCTCCTCCTCATCAGCATCCTTTACTTTTGCGTTCAGATCTTTAGAAAGTTGCTTGGAGGAGCCCATGTTTACTGAGTGTTCGCTCAACGCTCTGAAAATGTCTAAACCTGAAGCTTAAACTCGACAAAAACGTCCATCTGCTGAAAACACGCTGCTTACATCCTGCTGCGCCACTGATTATCGTAAATACAGGGTTTGAAGAGTCAGAGAAGTTGGTAAAGCTTGGAAATTTGACTCAACTGTTCCTAATTACAGCTGGTGTTGAATCTCCGGCCTGATTCGCTAATCAAGGTTTGATCCTGACGATCGAAACATTTGGATTTCCCCAGAATAGATTGTTTTATTGTGAATGAGCCACAGAGGCTGTGTTTACTACTTTACTGCTCTTCGGTTAGTAAAAAGAAAGACTGCAGGACATTCATAAACAATATAACAGCACTGCGGCTGTTTACTGTTCGGATTGTGACTGTAAACATGTGCCGTCCCGGTGACTGTCTCAGTGTTTTGGAGGGAGACTGTAACGGTAGAGCTGTTTACTTCCATTCCAGCTGTTTAAGAAACAGTCATCAGACATGCTTACAGTAATTATTCATATCTAACACTGTATGATTGTTCCGTTCTTCAACAGGACAGAGAGAGAGAGAGAGAGAGAGAGAGAGAGACAGAGACAGAGAGGGAGAGAGAGAGAGACAGAGAGAGAGACAGAAAGAGAGAGAGACAGAGAGAGAGCGAGAGAGACAGAGAGAGACAGAGAGAGAGAGAGACAGAGACAGAGAGAGAGCGAGAGAGACAGAGAGAGAGCGAGAGAGACAGAGAGAGAGAGACAGAGAGAGAGAGAGAGACAGAAAGAGAGAGAGACAGAGACAGAGAGAGAGCGAGAGAGACAGAGAGAGAGAGAGAGAGAGAGAGACAGAGAGAGAGAGAGACAGAAAGAGAGAGAGACAGAGACAGAGAGAGAGCGAGAGAGACAGAGAGAGAGAGAGAGACAGAGAGAGAGACAGAAAGAGAGAGACAGAGAGAGAGAGAGACTGAGAGAGAGACAGAGAGAGAGAGAGAGAGACAGAGAGAGAGAGACAGAGAGAGAAAGACAGAGAGAGAGAGAGACAGAGAGAGAGACAGAGAGAGAGAGAGAGAGAGACAGAGAGAGAAAGACAGAGAGAGAAAGACAGAGAGAGAGACAGAGAGAGAGAGACAGAAAGAGAGACAGAGACAGAGAGAGAGAGAGAGAGAGAGAGAGAGAGAGAGACAGAGAGAGAAAGACAGAGAGAGAAAGACAGAGAGAGAGAGACAGAGACAGAGAGAGAGACAGAGACAGAGACAGAGAGAGAGACAGAGAGAGAGAGAGACGTGTAAACATGTTGACCTTGTCTTTAGTTAGCTTGTTGTGAGGTGTAACTGATCTCGGTCTGTGTTCCTCATTCCTCATATTAACCGTTTACTGTCTGCACACACACACACACACACACACACACACACACACAGTGTGTGTATTAGCCTCATAATATCACGTTTGATTGGTAGTGTTAGTGGTATTGATAGAGGTTTTGAAAGAACAGAATCCTGAGAAAATCCATAATAATAATCCATAAACCTTCTAATTAAATTCACTCTAATTAAATAACATCTCGTTAGACCCTAAATGTAAAGTCACACCACAGCGCTTCCCTCCTTTAACTGCTCATTCTGCTGAAATATAATGAGTCATATTAGTATATATAGTATATGTTTTATCAAGATGGTTGACCAGAGTAGCTCTTGACCAGCATAGGGTGTGTTTTGGTTTGAGTTTGATGGGTTAGCTGTTTGGCCAGCATGATCAAGCTTGACCAGCCTGGTTAACCAGCATGACTAGCATCACCGTGCTGATCGAGCAGGATGACCACCAAAACCAAGCTGGTTGACCAGCATAACCAACATAACCAAGTTTGATCATGCTGGTTTACTAGCATGACCAGCAAGACCAAGCTGCTCAGCCGTTATGACCAGCATCACCATGCTGGTCAACCAGCATGACCCAGGACCCGAACATGACTAAACCAAATGCAACCCAGTATACTGGTTAAGACCTGGTTAACCAGCTAGCGGACCAGCATGGGACACGATCTTAGCTTTTCAGCTGTTCAACCACCTCAACCATCACAGCTCAGCTTAGACCGTTCAGAACCATCTGCCTGCAAAGCCTGGTCTTGAGCTGGATTTTTATTTCAGCAGGGATAATAATATTTAATCTGCCATAATTAACAGCAGTATTGACCATAAAACAGAACGGTGTCCCTGTGGGGCCAAATAATTCCCAACCGCCTCTGCATGGGGTATAATAGCTGAACAATAAGCCGAGGGTTCAGTCGGGGTTACAGTCTCAGTTCAGTCTGGTTAACGTTTACAGTGCTGCTGTAATCATAAGAGACGGACCGAGCTACACCGGCTCAGCGCTCAGGACTCAGTAACTGTACGAACACAAACCTAAAGATGGTCTGATATTTGATCCTGTGACATTTAGAGTATTATCATACTGACTTCCCTCAGTATCTCCAGCGCTCCTGCCCTTCAGTACAGTAGCTGTTACTCAACTGCACGCGCTCCTGTTACAGTGCGCGAGGACACACACGGCCCGCTAGCTCTTCTTTCTGCCGCTGAAAAGGTTACACAGTCCCGAGCTGGCGACAGCCTGTCACAGACACAAGCCAGAACCCGTTCAGGACTGATCTAGAACCCGAAATCCAGCCTTAATCAGCATACAACAACTCGTATTATCGTGTTACGAGCAAATGTGTCCCCATCATCACTCAGGTAGAAGTGAGTGGAGATACGAGGATTTAAAAGTCTTCTATAGAAGCTGAAGAATCAACTGAAGCTTTTTACTCCAGTAAAAGTGTAAAAGTACTGGTTTCAGAACCACTTCAAGTAGAAAAGTAAAAGTAATGGAAGGAGAATAAAGGCCGAAAGCTTAGGCCGCGCCACAGGGGTCTATAGTGCACTACCCCTTCAATGCATTCATTACAAGAAGTGTCCACAAACATTTGAACACATATAATCCAAATAATGACCGTGTCCCTGCAAATTTACTCCCGGCCCCACCTTGTTCCACCGCCTTGTTCAGCCTGCAGCACAAGGACCTGAGCCACTTTGACAAGGGCCAAACTGTGACGACCAGACGACTAGAGGGCCAGACCGTCTCCTAAACATCAGGCAGGAGACACCCAAGACACCCAAGGCTCATTGATGCTCATGGAGGCCCCACCTCACAACTTACAGGACTTGGTGCCAGATACAGCACTAAGCAGTCTTGTGGAGTCCGGTGTTTGCATTTTGGCGGCACAAAGGTGACCTACACCATATTAGGCAGGTGGTTGTAATGTTATGGCTGACCGGTGTAGGTTCTTTTTAGGCTTTTAGTTAGCATTTAGTTATGAGAGCGTTGATGAGATGTGCTGGAGTTTAAGGGGTTAAACAGTGCAGCGCTCTCTGCTATGACATGCTCTACCACCCCGTCCTCCACTCCTCTGCCACCATTAGGCTTGTTGTGAATCGTAATGGACTCTATTGTGTGGAAAACAGCCTGGAGTCACGTAGCGCTGCATGCCTATCTGCAGGCATTCTGGCCTGTATAAATGATTACTGTGGCACTCCTTTCTCCACTTGCTCCAGAGGCGTGCTCGCACTTGTCTAAAGACACGCTGTTCTAATGGCTTGTGCAGAAGGCAGAGCAGCAGAGCAGCGGCGGCTTAGTTGGGTGTAAATAAACGGAATTCGCAGAGTTTCTTTCCGTTGGTGTCCGAGATCTGCACCTTTTTTAGTGTTAGCCCTGCAGCTATGCGGCTAATGTGGCTAATCGTTAGTGGATACTGAGGAGAGGGTCTGAGGAGAGTGTGTGATGATTTAGGCGGGCTTCACACTAATCACACTATTTATGAAGCGTCCGCTGGATGCTAGTTCTAGCTAACTAGCATTTTGAGGTGTAGCTATGGCACCTGCCCATAGCTAGATGTTCTGATTAACACATTAATCACTCGTCTAGTGACTGTTGGGTCAAGTAAAGGCCTTGATTCATCCACCCCCTCTGCTGAAGCCCGAGGTCTATTTTGGAGCCAGACAAAACCTGCATGTGTCTCAGACATTGGACAGCGGTTTCACACCTGCACTCCGGGTCGGTTTCACCCTGGGTCTGATTTTCGTTCGGGTGTGAATACAGTATTGCACTCGGATGAGGATCAAAACGACAACCGCACTGAGACCCTCAGCCCGGTCCTGGAGCAGTTCGTTTGTGGCGAGAGCATGATCAGACCTCGATCCGACAAACCCAACTATCAGGTATTACCCTGCTGTATACCCTGTCTCTGACCTAAGGCCGTCTCCAGAACACAGGACCTTCCTCCTGTACTTACTTTCTTGCTCCGCCCCAGACAGCTCTGACCAATCAGAGAGAGAACATCCTCTGTGAAAATGAACCGAGCTACAGATGTGAAGACGTCTGGGTCCCGTCTGGGTCGCCTCACTGTAAACAATCTCACATCATCCACACAGTGCAACAGTTCCTCTGTAGTTGGCAGCTCATTTGCATATAATTAACCACCCTGTTGCAAGGCCAAGGCCAGTAGAGTGTGGGTAAACGGTGTGTGTGTTAATAAAGTGTCCCGAATAGTAACGCGGTGAACACGGGGTGTTAAACTACAGCACAGTGGGCAGCGCTGCTGGAGCTGTGGGCTTGTAGGGGGGCATGCACACGCCTGCTCCAGGAAGGCGTGTATTTTCTTGGATGGCCGCGGGTCTATTTTGGAGTTGTTTGCATGTGCAAGCTAAGAACAATCTCCCCGGTCTATTTTGGAGCGCCGGCGCTAACAGGAGCCAGTTGCATAACTAGACTTTCACCCCCGCTGTGTGTGTGTGTGTGTGTGTGTTTGTGTGTGTGTGTGTGTGTGTGTAGAAGCTGTCATTGATTTGACTTTGTTTGTTCTGAGCTCCTGTGTGACGGTCACAGTATCTGCTCTCCACACCCAGGAGAGGACAAGTGATCCTGCTGGTGCAGCTGCTCTGCTGCAGACCTGACGCCCGGTGACCGTCTAACTACACTATATGGACAAAAGTATTGGGACACCTGCTCATTGTTCACTGTTTATTGTAAAATCAAGGGTGTTAAAAAGAGCTGACCCTGCTTTAGCTGGAGTAACTGTGTCTACCGTCCAGAGAAGAAGGCTTTTTTTAGTAGATTGTGAAGCTTTGAGAATTGCTGTGAGGATTTGATTGAGGTCAGGATGTTGGATGGATGGATGGATGGATGATCACCATCCAAAAGTATTGGATAGAGCACCAACCATCATTCCAGAGAACACAGCTCCTCAATGCTGAGGGGCTTTATACCCCTCTAGCCCACGCCTGGCATTAGGCAGCATGGTGCCAATAGGCTCATGGTGTGTATCTGCTCCAGAGAGTCCTATTCTATTGGCAGTACTTTACTCTCTACAGGAACTAGACAAGCTGTGTGAGTGAGAGAGAGAGAGCGAGAGAGAGAGCGAGAGAGAGAGAGCGAGAAAGAGAGAGAGAGAGAGAGAGAGAGAGAGAGTATATGTACATCTATATCAGCAATGTGTGCAACTTAAAGAAGCTGAATGCATTCATAAGGAGGGGTGTCCACAAACCTTTGGACATGCAGTGTGTGTTGATGGTATTACGAGGGAATCATAACTAGGATCTCTTTACAGTGTTGGTAAGAGGAACCAGGCGTTGCCATGACAGCAGCACAAATACAACCTGTTTACTTAGTGTTCAAAACCCTCAGTGAACCCAGTCGAGTCCTCGAGTGGAGAAGATCTGGGATGAGAAGGTTTTTCTTTGGGGACTATTTTGTCGCCCAGCGCCCAGAATGTGTCCCTCCACCATTAAAGGCTTAAAGGTTTAGGACTGAAATGTTCTCAGACTGTAGTAAAGCTGATCTGGCAGGGCTTTGGTGATGACTGTGTGTTTCGTGATGCAGCTTTTAGAGGATTTAGGGTCTTCAGGTGCTGTTCCCCACCACTGTGAACAGCTCGGACTCTGACGAAGCCTTTCACACCGAACCCCCTGAATGACTTCATTATTTCACTACGAGAGCTTCTGACTCTTCTGACTCTTCTGACTCTTCTGACCCCCTCCTAAGAGACAGCAGACTGGACACTGGAGCTAACTCTTACAGCTATATCTTACAGCTGGGCCAGGGGCATAGAACCCCACCTACAACCCACTGCAGTAGAGACAAGCCCAGTGGATCTTACCTCTCCATCACTAATCAGCAAACCTCCAACACACCTGTCAATCTGACCTCGGCCATATTCCCACACACCAATCAGCCATAACATTAAAACCACTGCCACTGCCAGGTGAAGAGAATAACACTGATAATGATCCGGTTCCAGTGCCACCTGTCTGTCCAGGGGAGGAGATGTTGGGTCATGTTGGGACAATGACCGGGTCAGGACATCTCCAGAACATCAGCAAGCAGGTCTATGTGGGGTGTTCCTGGTATGCAGTGGTCAGTACCTACCAAAAGTGGGCACCAGAGGCTCACTGATGCTCATGGAGGTCCCGCCCACCTCACAGCTTACAGGACTTAAAGGTTCTGCTGCTGACGTCTGAAGGTGTCCAATGGGGGTGGTTTTAATGTTATGGCTGATTTGTGTGAAACACCAGACTTCCTGTGTCAGTGTGACCGGGACTAATAATATTCAGTTTTATTAGGAACAGAGATCCTGATTTAGCCTCTCTCACACACACACACACACACACACACACACACACACACACACACACACACACACAGACAGGCTGAGTCAACACTGGACTGTGTGTGTGTGTATGTGTGTGTGAGAGAGCAAAAGAGAGAGAGAGAGAGAGAGAGAGAGAGAAGGCAAGCAGTGGCTGCTGAATAGTGATTTAGGGGACTGTGCTGATGGCTGGAGCAGGTGGAGGCATTGATAGCACGCTGGCTTTCCACACACACCCCAGACTCTACTGTCTGATTCCAAACATATATCAACACACACACACACACACACACACACACACACAGTGAGAGCAGTCTACCAGATAGCTCTTACACAAAGCATTTTTGTGTAAATACATAAAAACACGCTGAGCTTAAGTCTTCCTGAATCTGCACAATATAGACAAAAGTATTTGGACGCCTGCTCATTGTTCATGGCCTCTTCTGGAATCAAGGCTATTAATTAAAGAGCTGATCCTGCTTTTGTTGGAGTATCTGCCTCTACTGTCCAGGGAAGAAGGGATTCTGCAAGGATTTGATTGCATGGACTAGACAAGCTGTTGCTGAATGCATTCATTAAAAGGGGTGTCCACAATTATTTGGACATATAGTGTATCTGTGAGGGACACACACACACACAGCATCACTGAGGGTCTCTGAACTTGTAGCTAAGCGTTTTTAATGTGTTACAGGTGGTGGTGGGGGGGGGGGTGATGGTGATGATGATGCTGCAGGTCTGGAAATGCAGGTGTTCAGCTGTGTCCATCAGGGGGTGCTCAAAAAACGCAGAAATCCGTGGTTACTGCAGTGGTGTAAAAGTGAATCACACTCCCCACCTGTAGGGGGAGCCCTGGAGTAAAACTTCAACTGCAGTAGTTTAGTGATTTTCTCTGTCTGGAGCTGCTTTACCCTCGGCTGATTACTCCGGACCTGCAGTGCATCCATCCTGCTCAGCCATAAGAGGGAGGACTGGAGGTGCGGAACTTGGCCGAGGTTCCTCAGAGCTGAGGAGCTTTGCTGACTCGTGTTTCTCTCCCTGCAGCTTCCCTACCTGCTGCTGAGCTCTCAGGGGGATGCTAAGGCCCGGATGTACCCTGTGACGTATGGAGAAAGCATTAAGGTCAACCCCAAACCCAACCAGGAGCTGAAGTAAGTGAACAGCACCCAGAATGTGTCCCTCCACCATTAAAGGCTCTAAATGATTTTTTTTTAAAGGTTTAAGACTGAAATCTTCTCAGACTGTGGTGAAACTGATCGGGCAGTGCTCCATCACTAATCAGCAAACCTCCAACACACCTGTGAATTTAATCTCGGCCAGTTTGTACGACCGGCTTCTGCTTCTAGATTCCGGGCCATATTCTCACACACTACATTTTTCAGAGAAAAAAAAAAAACCCTCGGTTAGTGGACAGCGGTCAGTGGTGGCTCAGCTGTTAGAGCGCCGGGCTATCGATAACAGGGTTGTGGGTTCGATTCCCGGGCTGCCACTGTTGGGCCCTTGAGCAAGGCTTTGTACCCTCTCTGCTCCTCGAGTGCTGGAGTTGGCTGCCCACCACTCTGGGTGTGTGTGTACTCACTGCCCCTAGTGCACTAGTGTGTGTGTGTGTGAGTGTGTGTTCACTACCACAGATGGGTTAAATGCGGAGGACACATTTCGCTGTACAGTGCACACTGTACAGTGACAAATACGTGCACCTTTACCTTTACATTAGTGTGAAATTACTTTATTCCAAGTATTTTGGAGCATTTCTATTGGTCCATCAGTCATGAAATTTTGACACAATGCCAAATATATATTATGTCAAAAAGTGAAAACCAGCAAAAATACAGTTAATTATTCTTTTTAAAAATTATTCATTAAAGTTGAATTCAACCAAATCCTCACAGCAATGCCCCTCCTCCAAAATCTAATAGAAAGCTTCCCTTCTTCTCTGGACAGTAGAGACAGTTACTCCAACAAAAGCAGGATGAGCTCTTTTTAATACTCTTAAGAATTCAGAAGAAATAATAAACAATGAGCAGGTGTCCAAATACTTTTGTCCATATAGTCTGTATGTCTTAATATTTACAAATATGCTTCTTCTGCCTTTTATTTTTAACCTTCAGGCGTCTGAGAGCTGTATGATGCTCATTAGTGTGTGTGTGTGTGTGTGTGTGTGTGTGTTTACTGGTCCTCCAGGTTCAGCTCAGCGGTGAAATACGCTTCGGACCGGCACTACCGCGACGAGGTGTACTGCGCCCCGGTTCCCACGGTGACGTCCTACAGCGAGACGGTGGTGGCGGTGCGCGACTGCACGTGGCGCAGCTACAAGTCGGAGCTACACTTCCAGCCCCGCCACCGAGCGCTGCACTACCAGAGCACGGCCATCATCTTCCCCAAGCACGCCCGCAACACGTACCGCACCACGCTCAACTACAACGCCAGCGGCTGCGCCGGACAGCGCTGGTTCGTGTCCACGGTCAGGCTGGAGTCCAGCGAGGACGCCAGTCCGTGCATCATCTACACCGAAAACCTCTGAGCACCATCAGCAGCAGCAGCAGCACCATCAGCAGCAGTTCGTCGTTATTTCCCAATGCTACAACTTCCTGCGGGTAGAGGCTTACACAGTAAAGGACGCTCTGGGTGGATGTGCTTCACCCAAACCTCCAAAGACGGTGGTGGACAAGCCGTGTACAGCAGATCAGCTTCGTCTGTGTGTGTGTGTATAAACCTAAGCGCTTAAGGCCTCGGTATACTTCGTAGACTTCCGTCGTCGTCGGGCGGAGGGCCGAGACGAGGCTGCAGACGTCCAGAACACGCGGCATGAGACGCGACAAAGCATTTATTTGATTGGTTGGTTGGTTGGCTGCTCAACAGGCAGGACAGCCCTGGACAGTCGTGAAAACGGCCGTATTACAGCGCCACCTGCTGTACTGGAGCTTGGTTTCGCTGAAAGTATACCGAGGCCTTCCTGTTTATCTTGGTACCTGTTGGGAAGTGGGTTGACATGTTATGTTTATGATATTTTGCCTTTAGGTTCGTTTACTTGTTATTCCTCGCAGTTTTCAGAGGGACAGTGCTGCATCAGCTACATCCACTACCAGCTTCTGGGGATATGGGGTGTTTTGGAGCGGAGAGAAACATAGGCAACGTTCCCATGGTGAAGCGTAGGAACTTTGTGCGAGGTGTATAAATGCTTGATTTGATTGCACTCATGCTGAGAAAGAAAGGGTGGTTTGTTGTTCTTTTTAGAGATGGTGGGAAAGTTCGTGTCCAGAAAGTAAAAAAATCCACCCCAACAAAATCCTGGGACAGGTTTTTTACTTTCTGGACATGAACTTTCCATATCTAGTCCATTGATATTGTATTTTTTCCCTCCGTACTTTGGCTACAGTGGCTTTGGCTGAACGAAGGCCCCGTCCAAACATGCGTCCGTATATTTAAAAAAAATAATATCCCTCCTTCCTTCCTACACAGGTGAACTACACACAGATATCTCTAGATTTCTGATTTCCACATGTGATTAAATGTAAATTCTGTTCTATTACAGATATGAAATGTTTGAGAATCATAGTGTTACTTAGGGAGCAGTGTGTAATTTGGGATTAGACCTTCCTTTTCTCAATATGAGGTTCTGTTGGCCCAGCAGGGCTAGCATGCTCATGCCGGCGTTCTCGTCTCGGTCTGGACAGAAATGATTAATTATATATATATACATGGATACATGTGGACGGGGCCTGAGAGCTTTCTAAGGCCTGCAGTTTAGGAGCACTTGAACGATTGGACCAAAGATTTTGTACAATTCAGAGAAAGGGAAGCGTTTTAGCAGCTCAAAGCTAAGTCAGACAGTCAGTGCTTGCATACCGTCACTTACTGAAAGTGGCACCAGTGGAGAGTCTGGCCGTAGTGGATGAAGATCACAGAATGGAGGCCTGGAGAGATGATTCACAGAAGGTCTAGACACCATGCCCATGTGGGGGGTCTGGGTAGCCCAGCAGGGAACCAGAGAGGTTTTACATAGGTTCCATGTTGGCCCCACATATGGATGCCCACCAGACCAGGAGGGGTTAAGCACGGGCCCCATCTGGGTTGTACACTGCACATGGGGCTTAGATTGGAACCCATGTGAGATCAGGGTGGGTTGTAATGATGGCGCCTATTTAGGAAGCCCAACACATGTACAAACCCACTCAGAACCCATGCCCACCTGGAACCCACCTGGCTGGCCCACGCTGAGCAGAGTGATCTGGCGTGAGATCCATGAAAACATGCACAGTGCAACGGCTCTCAAAAGTGAACTGGAAACTCAGTGAAGACGGTCTGAGACACTCAGGCTCAGTCTGGGAGAAGGGGGCGGGTCTACCAAATGAGTAGATCTTCACAGGTTCCAATCAATGTAAATAATTACCCATAAATCAGTGTCCTTCATATAGTGCCGCCCTGGGTTGTACAGTCAGGTGGACACGCGGATTAGGATTAGGATTAAGAGGGGTTTGGAGACCGGTCTGATCATTTTCACTAAACTGGGTCAATTTGCTTTATTCATTTCTATGCGGACTGACCTCTGGGTCGGGTGTTCCAGCATTACAGCCCACGAGGAGGAGGAGGAGGAGGAGGAAGGTGTGGCAGGACTATTTCACTGAGTCTGTCTTACAGATATTTGGATTATAAAGATGGAATTTGGGAAATATTTGAAATTCTGTTCTTTTTTTTTTTTTTACCTCATTTAATAAAGACTCTCTTTGATGCTGAGGACTGTTTCAACACCAGAGCCGCTCTTGGGACTGACCCCAGGAAATCCTGCCGTGTGTGACGGTGTGTGTGTGTGCGAGTGTGTGTTGCTATATGTGAAGTAAGTCAGTGGTGTAGATGGACGGATTTGGGCCGCAGCGGAGTGGCCAGCTGGGACGGACACGACCCACCAGGTTGTAAATTTGGAGGGAATTCACGCCGGATTCATCTGAACGGTTCGGCGGAGATTTGATGGACACAGAGAAGTTTGGGAAGAAAGGAAATTTGAGAAAGTGCTGAAGGTTTCTGCAGGAGTCATCAGATCGGCTGAGGCGAGAGGTCTCTGTAAGAGCGGACGGCAGACGGATCATTATGGGATGTATAAAGCTCTCTAAAGGCGAATCGTGTTCTTTTCTTATTTGGATTTTCTGTAAATGACCTTCCTGTTGTATATGTTGCATACGGCACTTAATGATGCTCTTTCTATTTTTGTATAATTCCCAAGTTAATGGTCTTTTTTCCCCATTTTATTTGGACAAGAGATTAGAAAATAATTTAAGAAATAAGTGTATATCATAATTGAATAAATAAAATTCTAAACCCTATTTTTTTGCCATGAAATTGATTTAAGACACACACACACACAATATATATTACACAAACACACACACACACACACACACAACATATCTATTACATACATCTCATCTTTATCATCTAAATCTTTATATCTATCTATATTATCTATCATATATATATATCTATATCTATCTACAAGACACACTTGTTAATACCTTTGATTTTAGAAGAAAGTATTAGCAGGTGTCCCAATATTTTTGTCCATTCATATATAACCCACCTCAGTGACCGTTTAGTACATCTCAGTACTTCTCAGTAAGATTGACTTTGTACCTCAGTGTCAGGTAGTGGTGTTATCCATTGCACCACACCAAAACCACACTAAAACCCTGGCCATATGTATACGGACATTCTTGAAAACAGGAGACTGAATGAGCATGTTATCCCTGTATGGGCTGATAGTGCCTCATAATGAGAGACGCCATCGACACACCTTTCAGGAGAAGGCTCTAAATTAAACAGTTTATCCCCAAGTCAGTTAGAGCACTTCTATTAGTCCATTCATCCATAATTATTTAGACAGTTTACAGAAGCAACTAAAGGGTTCAAACCATGGACAAAACTGGAGATACATGGTTTTCACTGGACAGCAGCGATTATGATCTCCAACTCCTCAACCCAGAAGTACTGGATGGAGCTTCACCACCATCAGTCCAGAGAACACCGTTCTTCCACTGCTCCACAGCTCAGTGCTGCTGGGGGGCTTTATACCCCTCTATAGTCCACGTCCGGCTTTATGGAGCATGGAGCCAATAGGTCTAGTGGGTCCTATTCTATTGGCAGTACTTCTCCACCTCATACACTGTATTTGGACATATAATGTTCTTGGAGGCTTGGTAGCTATTGATCAGATGGTTGTGGGTTTGAATCTTGCATCCACTCAAGCTGCCCCTGGAACCCTGTCCAGGGGTATTCCTGCCTTGCGCCCCATGATCCCTGGCGGGGTCCGGACCCACCCACCACAACGGATGGATATGTGTATAAGAAAGATACTTGAGGCACCTTTTCCACTCCTCTGAAAGCTACACGACCAGAACATGTTCTTCTGAGCTGTACTGGTAGCTTTTACAGACGTGCTCCAGATTTAGGATCATTCTGGAAGAGATCAGGAGATCAGCTTCTTTCATTACCAGCCCTGATTCCAAACTTTCCGAAACCCGGCTTCCTCCTGCTGTGATGGGCTCAGGGCCTCAGATCAAGCTTCTTTTGTTAGTCAAACTCACTTTTAACAGGGAAATTAAGGCAAATTTCAGCCCTGACCTGTCCGGCATTTGGCGGGATGAGACTCAGCTCTTAGAGGAAGCTCTTGCACCCTCTTGTGGTGCTTCTGTGCAGCGTCTGCTCTTTATAGAACAAACAGCCGGCTTTCTCCACACCTCCAGCTACTGGTCAGCTCATCCTTCAGGGTCACAGTAGAGGCTGGTG
Organism: Salminus brasiliensis; assembly: GCF_030463535.1. Lineage (NCBI taxonomy): Eukaryota > Metazoa > Chordata > Actinopteri > Characiformes > Bryconidae > Salminus > Salminus brasiliensis. The sequence goes on along the minus strand of NC_132883.1, from coordinate 43,693,385 downwards.
TGATTCCCTGGGTTGAGTTTGTCTGTAAAGCAAAAATAATATAAAAAATAATAACAATAATAATAATAGTTAGTGCAGTAGGCTGCAACACCAGGGGTTCAAATACCCCCAAACACACCATTCTAGTAAGAGTCCTTGGCCAACACACACACACACACACACACACTGTAGAGCAGTATTGCCAATAGAATAGGACATAAAGATGAACCTGTTGGCACCATGCTGCCTAATGCCAGGTGTGGGCTACTAGAGGGGGTATAAAGCCCCCCAGCTGCATTGAGCTGTGGAGCAGTGAAAGAACTGTGTTCTCTGGAATGATGCTCGGTGCTCCATCCAGTGCTTTTGGGATGAGGTGGTGGTGGTGATCATCATCCAACATCCTGCCCTCACACTAATGCTGTTGTTGCCAAATACAATCAAATCCTCACAGCAATGCTCCTCCAAAATCTAGTAGAAAGCCTTCTACCTGGAGAGTAGAGACAGATACTCAACAAAAGCAACTTTTTAATACCCTTGATTTTAGAAGAAAGCATTAGCAGGTGTCCCAATACTTTTGTCCATTCATATATAACCCACCTCAGTGACCGTTTAGTACATCTCAGTACTTCTCAGTAAGATTGACTTTGTACCTCAGTGTCAGGTAGTGGTGTTATCCATTGCACCACACCAAAAACCACACTAAAACCCTGGCCATATGTATACGGACATTCTTGAAAACAGGAGACTGAATGAGCATGCTAGCCCTGTATGGGCTGATAGTGCCTCATAAAGAGAGACGCCATCGAAACACCTTGAAGAAGAAAGAGAAAACACAGGTTTAGTTCCAAATTACACCCTGCTCCCTATGTAGTGCACTACTAGAGGAAATGACGGCACAAAGAAAGCACAGGAAAGCGGTGAATGGCAATAAGCTTTTTATTTAAACATTAAGGCAGTGTCTGTTTTTTTCTGTTTGTCTCGTTTTTACACTGCTATCCACAAAGCTTGCTGGTGGCCATGTTGAAATACAACAGTGTGAACAGTTTCTCTGTGAATATCAACCTTGCAGCAAATCACATAAATATGTACATCCTCTCCGGCCTATTTACACTCCTCACTATAATACAGTGGGTTGTAATATTAATAATAATAAAAAAAAAAAAAAAAAGATAGCACAATGTGGTTGTACAAAATAGATGCCGACCCCTCCCTCCCTCCCTCCCTCCCTCCCTCCCAGCCACCCTCCCAGTCTCGGCCCACCTGTCCTACAAGTACTGAGGGGGCGCGCAAACGCCCTTTGTTAGTTTTCCGTGGGAACGGAGCGCCCCCCCCCCTTCCCCCCTTTTTCCTTTGTTTTTTTTTCTTTGCCTTGCCGAGTGTTTTTCATCCTGTGATTCTCACAGATTCTCTGTTGGACAGTTTTTCTAATTTTTTTTTTGTTCGTTTTTTTTTTTTATTGTAAGAAAAAAAAAAAAAAAGGCGAACCGCTGTCCTTGTATCACAGGCCAGTCGACAACGACGACGAGATAAGAGAGAGAGAACAATCCGAACGCAAGCTTCAGACACGGCGCGGGAACCCTGCGGTATCTGTCCTACACTGTGCAGCGCAGCTGTAGTAGCAGTAGTAGTAGGTTGTTGTTTTTTTTTGGGGGGGGGGGGATATGTGTATAGAGCCAGGTCCGACTGCAGTAATATTCGGGAGTCATAGAAGCTCATACTTTAGCAGCCAACTGTGAAATGCAGGTGCGAGTGAACAAGCCTGTGATATAAGCCCCGCGCACGAAACCACACGAGATAACACTACGACCAACCGACCGACCGACCGACCGACCGACCCACGACAAAAAGCATCGCATCATTTACCAAACACGCAGGACTGCATCCGTCCAGCTGGGAATTCAACCATTCCAACATATAACTGTTTTATCATCATCACCTTCATCATCATCACCATCATCTACTTCTGTATTAAAACGAAGCGTCGAATAATCAGAGTAAAAAGGATTCCTCAACATCTAACGAGCATGCAAAACAACTAACAGTGTCCGCGCCATTGGTTACGCCCATCTGAGAGGGTGGGGGGTTATTAGTGTAGAGGGGTCACTTTCAGCATTGCCATCTTTGCTGCATACTGTACAACCCTGGAAGGGGGACAAAGGAGGGATTTCGGGTGCGGGACGGGGGACAAAGGAGGGACGAAAAGTTGTGCGTAGCCTCGGTAGTTTTTTTTTGTTTGTTTGTTTGTTGTTTGTTTTCTAACTGCAGTGATGTGTGAAATAAATGGCACCAGAATCCCGAATCCCCACCGGCTCGTGTTCGGACTGTACACAGAACGGGAAGCTTACATCCGGACATCATTGTGCATGAGGTGTTTCGTTTGGGGCAAGGAACACGTCCGCCACCGGGACGGCGACCCCTGCGGGCCGAGTGCTCCTCAGGATTAAATCGGGGAGGTCCTCATGAGAACGGTGGAGAAACCTGCACAGAAGACCTGAACAGTCCTTCAACCGTGACGCAACACAGACGCAACACTGTCCCCCAAACCCGTCCAGGGCAGAGAAGCAGCTCGGACTGTCCACAGACTGGCCAGACAGCATGGCTTTGATTCAGTGAAGTCTTTAAAACCGACAGACGCTTGTATAAGTGTGTGTGTCTGTGTGTAAAAGTGTGTAAAAGTGTGTGTAAGTGTGTTAATCGTCAGATTTGTGAGGACTTCTGAGGGGCACCTGAAAAAAGCAGCTTCCTCTAAGATGTTGTCCACTTGTCCACAGCTTGTCCAGCTCGTCCAGCTCAGCATGGTGGTTTCCTCTCAGGCTGTGATTGTCGCTGGAACGTTGGACTTTTTTTTGTTTGGTTTTTTCCTCATTTTTAACTTTTTTTTTTAAGGTGACATGCCAAAAAACAAACAAACAAAAAACAACAATACTGTATAACAAAACCAAAAATAATAAATGCTGTGTAAAAAAAGAAAAACACAACAGAAGTTGCATTTATTAAAGTCAGCGTCCGTTTAAAGGAAGCCAACAAGAACTGTTTGCTGGCCAAGTGCTTAATAATAAACCGAAACGTTAAAAAAAACAAACAGACGAGAAAACAAGAAAACAAGAACACTAATATGTATACAAACATGGTTCATATAGAAAACAAAGAGTCAAAATTAGTGAGAACAACAAAACAGCTCAACTATCCAAGAAGAAACCAGTAAAAACCGTAACGGTCGACTAGAGGCGATTCTTACAACAACAACAACAAAAGAGAGACTGGTTTGATGACGACATCAAAAATACACTGCGTATGTACCCTGTAAACCAACGATATGGCCCACCCACGTAGACTCCCCCTAAAGTAGCAAAAAACATCAGTGAGAAACGAAAAAAGCCGGCGTGAAGAAGAAGCACGAGCGCCTGCTTCTCCACTATCGGACCGGACCGGACCGTCCATCCACACTTCAGAAAAGCCCAGACTGAGGACAGCTAAGCTGCGGTGTCCTCCTCCTGATCCTCCTGGCTGAAGGACTCATGCTTAATGCATACACCTAGTGTGCACACGGACACACACACACACACCAATACACACACCCCATTCAGGTCCACTGTACCTCAACATGTGCCTCGATGAGTCTCTGATACTCAGAATACAGAGCTGCAGTGGCTAATCCAACAGGGTCCGGACTCCATATGGGTGCAAAGCGACGCCACCAGCAGCCGAGGTTACAGACAGAAATGCATAGCCGCGGTTTTCTCCCCACAGTGTGTCGAAGAGTATGTGTGCGCTTGCATGCACGAAGAGTGTATAGTGTGTAGGTGTGTGTGTGTGTGTATGAGTTTGGGATGTTTCTGCACTGAAGGACAGCGCAGCTTCTGTGTGCATCAGTTAGTGAAGAGCAGGGGTCTGCTGCTGGACTGCAGTATGGAACAGTGAGGGTCCGGAGCGTTCGGATGAGGAACACTCTCAGACACAGGAGCGATACTGCGGAAGCTCATTCCCACCAGGTAGCGTCTTCGGGGTTCGTCACCCGTTCTGGCAGCAGAATGTCGAACTTCAATACGATTTTAATTAAAATGGACTTTTTTTAAATGTAGAAATTATGACTGTCTCCACAAACGGCTTCAAACGAGTTACTGAGAGGAATAAAGCTCGACATTTCAACAGTTCTTATTTTAAGAGATTAAGTGCGATCACGCTGTTGAGAGTTAAAGCGTTGAGAAACGGACATCAACAAGTCTGAGACTTATTTAGAATTATTAACACATAGAACTATTAAAGGAACCATTACTGAACGTTTCGTTTATTTGTAGATAAACATCGTTTTATATTTTATGTCAAATTTGAGATTAAGACGCATTTTAAGACACGTCAAACTTTTTCAAATCAATTTTGTGATGCTCTGACAGAATTTTACGAGGATAAAGTCAAACATTCTGGATACTTTCGGATGCTCCAGTGAAACTGAGATAAGTTTACAAACTTCATAAGAAAAACAATTGCGATGGTGCGGCAAAACTATTTCAAAATTTTAGGTCAAACATTTTAGATAATAATAATTGTGTCATGCCGTGGCAAAACAGAGAATTTTAAGATGTTCATTGAACGTCAATTTTAGAAAATAATTCTGTAACTCGAGCGAAAAATGTAGATATTTCCAAATTCGTATGTCAAACATTTTTAATTAGCTGCAATGAAAATTTTCTAAAATTTGGATTTTAGGTCAAACTTTATCAATAATTGTGTGATGGTGTGGCAAAACTGAGAATTTTATGATGTATCAAATTTAATAAAATACTTTTTTTTTTTTTTAAAGGAGACTTAAGACATCAAAATCTTTGTGATACTACAGGAAAATGTAGATAATTCCAAGATGTTAAGTCAAACTTCTGTAACGGTGATGGAAATTTAGAATTTTAGGTTCAAAACATTTGTTTTGTTTTAGATAATATTGTGATGTAACAAAATGAAACGTTTAAGATGTATAATAACTTTCTTAAAATAAGCAGACGAGATAATACGTCAAAATGTATCATTTTCAGACAGCACTTCACAACTTTGAGAAAATAAGTCATTCTGACTTTGTAAATCATTTCAAAATACTAAAGCCAAAATGTAGAGAGGATAGTAAAATGTTGACGCTGCTTCCAGAAACAGTAACGGGGGAACCGAGCCGTTTTCTCTCTACCTGGCAGGAAGGCATTTCCATACAAAACAATACGGGAGCTCAAAACACGTTATATAAGGCCAGAAAAGACAAAAATCTACAAAAACAAAAGAAAAGTGATTTGTCCTACGAGCAATCTTGGAGTGATGGCACACACTAATATCTGTGTGCACGTGCACAAACATACTGTACACACAAACACGCTTACAAATACATTAAAACACACTTCTGTAGCAGTGGAGCTTACCAAGCCTCCCTCACTCACTGCATGTGTGATGGGGTCCATTTGGAGTGTGTGAGAGTGTGTGTGTTTTGGAGAGGTATTAAAAGAACAGTGGGACGTGTGTATGCATGTGTGTGTGTGTGTGTGAACAATGTATGAGTTCAGAGATGTGTTCATGTGATCATATGCATATTAATTTGCATGTAGGCATATGTAAATGCATGTGCTCTCATTAAGGGTGTAACAGCAATGACCGCTTCACTGTTCATGAGAATGTAGCATGAGAGAGTGTGTGTGTGTGTGTGTGTGTGTGTGTGTGTGTGTGTGTGTGTGTGTGTGTGTGTGTGTATCAACGTCCCTGTTTGAACAAGAGTGTGTGTGTGTTTGAGCTCAGTCGCTGTCGGATAGTGTCTCGTATTGAGAGCACAGCAGCGGTTTCGGCTCCTCCTCCCAGGGCCTCTGGCTTTGAGGGGGGCCCTGGGCTCCAGGCTGTGTGGGCGAGGGGGAGTGGCCGGTCATCATGCCACCGGGCAGACGCATCTGCATGGTGAACGGATTACAGGGGAATGGGGTGGAGCCTAAAGAGAAGGAGATAATTCAACACATGAGTCTACGCTACATGTCCAAAAGTATTCAGACATCTCCTATTTCACACATTGCTCGTATAACCTGCCTCGCAACACACTGCCAACAAACTGGGATGGAGCTCAATCACTCCAAAGAGGGCTGCATGCTGGTGGCCTTATGAAGCTTGGTACTGGGCATTTTAGTGGCAATAGGTGCACTTTAATGAACCTCTATTAGTGTGTTTACCTGCAGAGGAGGGTCTGTCCTCCCACACTCTGTTGGTGAGCGGAGTGCGACGGTTGCAGTCCCCCTCAGAGTGGACGGATGACACAGAGGAGGGTCTCTCTCCTCCAGACAAACCAGGACCAGGAGACTTAGTCTTGCGGCCGTTCGATCGGCTGCTGCCCTTTGATTTACCTACCGCACAGACAGACAAACAGACGGAGATAAATTATGTAAATGATTTCAATAAAAAGAGCCATCCATTTAGTAACTCCGCGATTAAACAGCAGTACAACACTGTTAGGGCTTTTCCCCAGACAGTAGATGTACAAGTGCTGTGGTTCAAGCCTACCAGGCAGGGAATATGGCTCTTCAGCACGGGGGTCAGCAGCAGCAGGGGTCGTCCCAGCACTCAGTGTGTTAACGGAGCTGGCAGGGGGGCGCTCATCTGCCTGGTCATCATACTTGCCCATCAGGGCTTTACGGATTATGGCCTCCAGGCCGATGGTGTTTCCACTGGTTTCTGGAGGTGGGTGGCTGCGGACACTGACTGGCCCTAAGAGACAAAACCCCAGAAATATTTTTAAATATTTATTTCTTTATTTTTATCATCAATAAAACATAGCTTTTATTTTAATGCTATATTTGTATATTTATATTTCCCGATCTGAAGTGAGTCTCACCTGCAGTAGTGGAGGCTGGCATGTTAAAGATCTCTGTCCCGGGCTGTCCAGAGTCTAAAAGAAGATGAGGATGAGGATAATGTGAAATTGCAAAACACGCTTCTTGCATTAATTCAGAACTAATCCCCCGTCTCTGGCGTTAACAAGGTCAGAGTTAAAGACGGGCAGATTTGGAGACCCAGTTACAACCTCTGGGGATCAACAGAGCTGTTCCAGAAGGCATGTCTTTAAATAAGTGAATGAAAACCTACTGAATTCGTTCTCACTGCCGACCACCATCTTCTTGATCATCTCCTTCTTGCTCTTGACGATGGCAGAGTTGTTCTCAGTCAGTTTGCTGAAGAAGGCTGGAGGCTGGGAGCTGCTGGCAGGAGAGCGAGAACCCAATCTGACGGAGTAGAAGAAAAGCAAAGGGATTAGTGCTGCACAGCACGGACCAAAGACCGGCCCTGTGATGACCAACACTGCTTATGACTGCCGACTGCTTGAATGGTCATGTGCACACTGGAGCCTTCAGCCGCGTCACCGCATCAGTACTGCAAAGCCCACAACGAGTCAAAGAATGTAAGAGCATGTGATCATTATGCCTTCAGTCCTGTGAGAGAGAGTGTGTGCATTTATTTTTACCCCTGTTCTGCTTGTTCGGTGGGGCAGGCTGCTCCCTGCAACTCTGGCTCAGACATGCCCCCTGCTGGAGACACCGGCTCAATGCATTCAGCAGCCAGACTCACTGGAGACACTTTACTCTGAGGAGGAGATCTACACACACACACACACACACACACACACACACACACACACACACACACACACACACATTAGAATGCATCAAACTGTGCTCCTGTAGATCAGATGGGAATGGAAAAGAGCAGTAAGGTACATGCTGTATGTAGAATCTCCTATATCATTATACATCCAGCTGAATTGGTGCTTGCTGCTGTTATTGGGAACCAGCGGGGCACGTGCCCAATGAAGGAACATCTGCTGCCTGACAAATGCTTCCCTTTATGGTGCTTTTGAGGGAGCGATGGAATCTGTTCCACTGAAAGCATGTCTGGGAAAAGCACGAACTACTGAACTACGGAGCAGGAACAGTGCAGACGGCAGAAGTAACCGCCGATTACACACCAAAGCGCTCCCCTGCAGGACGACAGCGGTGGGTGAAATCACTGTCTGCTAGAGTAATAGTGCACTACGTAGTGCATCACATATACAGCTGGGTTTTAGCGCTGAAGGAATTCTCGGTGATAAATCTTCTAGCGATAAGATCGCCAAGCTTCAGTCAGCTCATAGTACATGCTGTGTAGAGAACAGTGAATGATATACAGCCTAAAAGGCTCTCGTTCTTGGACTGGGACTTTGCTGTTGCTGTTTAAAGCAACATTATGTCGCAAATGTACCTTAAATCAGGAGCTTCAGGATCATGCTGATGCTCCACTGACTGTAACAGGTGGTGGAGCTGCACCTCAGACCTCTCTACAGAACTGCGAGCGTAACCCATAGAGTCATATTAGTGTAAAGTCCTGTAGTATTACCCTACCGCCTCAGCCCACATGCTTCTCAAGCTCTCAGCTTGTCCAGAAATGCACATGTACAGCCATCTGTCCTTTAGTGTTAGTGAATTTACTGCAGTGGGGCAAATGTCAATTACACTCCCCACCTGTAGGGAGCCCCCAGAATCAAAAAATACAAATTCTCACACAATGCTATTTGCACTTCATTAAGTGGAGTTGAATAGAGATCCCCAGCCACAAGGACCTCAGAAAGAAGACATATGATCGGCAGTGGAGTAGTGAATGAGGTGGTGGTGTTGTGTCTCAGTATACGACAGCAGTCCCAGCTCCTCTGCTTACCTGTCCCTCATCCGGTCTCTCTCACCAGCTGGAGCCTCAGGGGTGTACCGGGCACTGGCCCCGGACTCAGAAGGTGCTTGGGCCTGGGGGGCACTGGGAGGGCGAGTGAGATCCAGCACGGGGGAGTTGTGGAAACCAAACACAGGCTGCAGGGCTGGCTGACCTGCAGACTGACTCTGCTGAGACTGGCGCATGTAGTCCTTCTTTATGACCTCCTGAAGAAAGAAGACAGATTTAGGATGCCATCAAAAAGCTGGACGCTTGGCTTCTGTACGTACGGGTTGGGTAATTGGCGTCCCAAATTCCAAAAATGATGCGAGGAACTTACACTGATGTGCTGGGCGAGGGTGACCACTCTCTGAGAACTTTTTACAGCAGGGGACGGGGGCTGCTGACCTGGGGACAGTCTGTCCTCTGGGGGTCCGTACAGTCCGTGCTGCTCGAAAGCCTTCTGCTGAGCTGTACACACCATGCAGACACACACAGGAAAGCCAAACCGTGTAGATGTTAGGGTACTGTTATCAGACAGCGTTCAGGTCCAGGGCTGGCATGGAAGCAGCTCTGCTGAATTCAGATGATGGTAGTGTTTTATATATATGTAGATATTTTTATATTTATATACATCAAAGAAAAATAAAAAATAGGACCACAGAAGCCTCTTTCTCGGTTTAAAGGTCAGGTTCTGCACAGCTGTGGTGTGCTACTGTCAACCCAGATCCTCAGGCCATCTACACACCTTTACAAACGCCCTACGATTATAATCACTGGGGAGCGAACGCTGCAGTAAATGACCCAACAGAGATGTAAGCATCAAGCCAACAGTGCAATCTGGTTCAAACACACTGAACCGGACCTTTAATTCTACTGCATTTATAGCAGAACCACCCAGAAGCAAAAAAAATGCTTTTCTGAAATGTGAAGCAGCCAGAGACTCCTCCTGCCACTACCCCCGCTCTCCCTGCAGCTCCAGAAAGGGCCAGCCACTGAACCTAAAAGCCTGAAACTACACCATTGTCTCTGAAGGACACCATCAGGACCGACTGCTTTCCTTCCATTAGTGGAACTGCTTCTCCATTAACGCAGCATTATCAGCAAGACTGCAGTCTTCACTGTGTGCTGCTGCCCATTATAACCTGCTAATGGACTCCACCAGCTACACGTCACCCTTCAGCACTATTCTACACATTCAACTAATCTGCAGCAGATCTGACGCTGAAATTAGAGCACGGCAACAGCAGATTCTGCACAGGTGTGTGTGTGTGTGTGTGTGTGTGTGTGTGTGTGTGTGTGTGTGTGTGTTTGGGGAGTCATTGTGGCTTATCAAAAGCTAAGCATATGAAAGTAGGCTTAAATATTGGAGATATATGAGGGACGATGCTTAGGAAAAAAGCCAAGGGCCACTGATTTTACGCCCTGTGATGCGATGTTTGCGCTACAGGGGTGTGCATGTGTACTTGAGTCCTTGGCCAACTGTTCTAGGAGGTAATATTCCAATACTGAAATCTCGATTCAGGACTTTCGTACCCAAAAACCCAGCGTAACAATTCACAAATAAACATAATCAACTACAACATAATGAAAATAATCAACTATACGTCCAAATATTTTTGGACACTCCGTCTAATGAATGCAGCTCCTGTAGAGAAGTACTGCCTACAGAATAGGACACTCTAGAGCAGTTACAGTAAACATGAACCTATTGGCACCATGCTGCCTAATAATGCCAGGCATGGGCTGGAGGGGTGTATAAAGCCCCCCAGCTGCACTGAGCTGTGGAGCAGTGTAGGAATTGTGTTCTCTGGAATGATGGATGGCTGGTTGGTGCTCCATCCAGTACTCTAGGGAGGATGAGTTGGAGATGAGATGGGGAGGTGTGGTGGTGATCATCATCATCATCATCATAAAGCATCCTGACCTCTCTAAAGCTCTCCGACTGAATGCAATCAAATCCTCACAGCAATGCTCCTCTCCAAAACCTAGTAGAAGCTTTCCCCAAACACTCAGCCTGTTTGTGTAGGCTGGTCAAAGGCAGCGTAAGCCTCTCTCCTGATCTTCCTCTGAGGCTGGGTGGAGTACCTACGCTCGTCAGTCCCCCCCCCCCCGGCCTTTCGTAACCCCCAACCTCATGCTGCCGCTTTCTCCCTTTCAATTCCTCCTTCACACAGCTATCCAAACACGGAGAGCGGGTTCCCTCAAGAGCCAAGAAACACAAGCTCTGAATCACAGATGAAAGCCATGAGGATGTTCACCCAAATTAAAGTGAGGGGGGAAGAAAAGAACACATGAAAGGAAAGCGGATCAAGACCGGTGCACGGGGCTTAGCGGCCGCATCACTGCCGAATGAACGAGCTCCTAAAGTTCACCTAAGGATCTCTCTCTTTCAATAAGCAGCACTGGGGCCTTCCCAGGAGGGCATTCTGGACTGCGAGAGTGCAGCTACACGCCTGCGGCCATTATTTACTTAGTCCTTCTATAAGTTCTTTAAGGGCTACATAGAGCTGGTCCTTCACTACACGAGTTCTAGCTTGATTTTAAGGCCTGATTTTAGTCCCTTCTGGCAGACTGGAGGGTCAGAACATCTCCAAAATATTGGCAAGCAGGTCTTGTGGGGTGTTTCCTCCCAGTATGCAGTGGTCAGTAACTACCAAAAGTGCTCCAAAAAAAAAGGACAAGAGATGAATTGACAACAGGGCCATGGGCCCCTAAGGTTTAGGGATGCTTATTGAGGTCACAACTTACAGGACTTAAAGGACCTGCTGCTAATGTTATGTTTTGGTGCCAGATACCACAGCAGGACACCTTCAGAGGTCTTGATGAAATGAGATGAGTGGTGGTAATAAAAAAACTACTATAAAAAATCTAAATTTATCTTTTGTGATCGACTTCTCTTAACAAAAGAAAAAGCCAGTTTTTCACCCCCAAATGTTCTCTTCAGTTTAGTAATTCAAATCACACAAAGCCTCAATCTGCCTCAAATGTCGCTTACACAACACTACCCGAGACTACCTCCTGCACTGGCCCTCATTGTGTTGAGTGATGGGATAAGAGGGTGGGCAATCCAACCTGTTCAGAGAAAGCATGGACCGTCATGCTCTTCTCTCTTGATCTGCTGGCTACGAATAGCTGCGGCATCTCAGAGACCGACCTGCTTGTATAGGTCGTGTACTGCACAACCAGCCTAAAAGATCCTATATGACTGTGGTTAGGACCCAGCTAGGTTAGAGTCAAACCCTTGGTGGTCTTTAAGGAATATTTGATGCAGGGCTGCATGATAGACAAAATATTAGTTCTGTAAATTATACTGTTCTGTAGGCATCATAATTATTATAATTATTATTATTATAACATTTAAATGCAGTGGTGAATTAAGGGTGTGGTTAAAAATGGGTCTGAATTATTTCCCAAACAGAAACTCATCTTGGACTGTGATTGGTCAGGATGCTGTTTGTATCAATATAATGACCATGGTTAACACACGGGATATCGTGCATCCCTAATTTGATATATTAAAAGGAGCATATACAAAAAGCTTGGTGGATTCTGATCAATGCCAACCACCACAAAGCATGCACTAGGCTCCAGACACGGGGCGGATGCAGGGAGGAGAGGATGCAGGGAGGAGGCAATCGGGAGAGGAAAAGGGTCTAGGGTGATTTTTATGTTTGCTTTTTTGTTTGTTTGTTTTTTAATAAACAGCCCGGGGGTCCAGAGCGTCTTACCATCACAGGCGCCGTTGGCCCCGCGTGCACCAGCCTCTGGCATCCCCGTATCACAAGAAATTTGACGCATGATAACCGCGTTTATGAAGCTGGCCGCTGTCATGGTGGTCTTACCGAGTGCGCGGAGTTCGTGTTCCTGAACGGACATCGCTTTGTTTTGAGTCTTTTCCCTACTTGGCACGCTGCCGCCTCCGCCGCCGCTGCTGGAGCTGACGCTGTTCTCGGAAGCCAGCAGGGGGAGCCCTCGCCCTAAGTGGGCGCCAGGAATGTAGGGGTAGACCCCGGGTGCGCCGGGGCTGGCCAGCTTGGGCTCAGATTTGGACGAGGAGGACGAGGAGAGCTCCTGGTGCTTGGACAGAGCTCCGCGGCCCTGGCTCTTGGACGCCTCTCGGCTCAGCTCTTTGGCTCCGCCCGTGTCCATCGCCCCTGCCTGGTAAGCCTCAGACACGCTGACCCTCTGCAGGTGCCCGCTGTAGCCCTGGTAGCGTGAGGAGCTCTGTGGCATAGACCTGTGGAGGAGTAGCAAAACACTCATGAACTCCAGAACAATGGTTACCAACTCTGGTCTTGGAGAACCCCAATGCCCCGCCTATTTTAGCAGCTTCTGGCTCCAATACACCCCCTCCCACTAAGGATGGGCTTGTTTCTTAGCTGATTACTGGACCAGGTGTATTGGTGTGAGGGGTTTCCAGGACCAGGGTGGGTTGGGTTGCTCTTGAATATGGGTCACCAGTCATCTCTGAAGGGCTGGTTTACAGTGGAGAAGGTGGGGAAAGAACCTTCCCCCCAAGAGAAGGGTTATAAGCCTTTAAGGTTCATCATCAAATTGTTATTTAAGAAAGTAAAAGTGGTTGTTCTATGGCATCACCCAAATAATCTGTATTACCTTTGTTTTAGGAGTGTAGTATTTAATCCTGTTGTCTGTCTGTTCTTCTACAGTAAAGAAAGACATGAAAGGAGTGGAGTAGGAATCCCCGATTCTGCTCTTGAAGGGCAATCTGGCATTTACCACAGTTTACAGCTCTGACAGACCAGAACCAACTAATCAGCTAACAAAAAGCCCTTTCTGAGAACAGCTGGTGTAGATAAATGGGGAAACACTTTATTAAAGACAAGTTCTGATGCAATTAGATCACCTTATTGGGACTGAAAACTTTAGTGGACAAAGAAGTGGGACTAGATATGCACTCCCTGAAGGATGCTTGAAAAGCAAAGCAAAGAAAAACAAAATTCCTTGCAGCTCAGAAGTGTTCCTGTGATATAGTTGTTGGTTGCTAAGGTGTTGCTAGGTCAAGGTAGAGCTGTGTCCAGAAACTTTTGTCTTTTGTCTCAAAGGTTGTTCCAAAAGCTCCTCCAATACGCTTGGCTAACAGAGTTGTGTCCGCAAACATTTGGCTAAAAGGTGCCAAAACGCGCTCAAAGGGGGCAAACAGTCATATGATTGGCTAACACAGCTGTGTGTGTGTGTGTGTGTGTGTGTGTGTGTGTGTGTGTGCCATCGGATATTTCACACTACTGTCTCTGCAGTGCTTTGTCTGATCAGCCTCAGCCCATCTCTTACCTCAGCACAGAGGAGCCGGAGTGCTCGGAGCTGGACAGGCTCTTGGAGCTGGTGTTGTGCAGCACACTGGGCCTCTGCTGGAGGCTGTCCTGCGGCCGGGGGCTCATAGGAGACTGGTGGCTGTAGGGGAGGGAGGGAGGACGAGAGCTGGAACTGCTGCCAGTCTGCTCTGCTGCTCCTACAGAGGAGGGAGAACAGAGAGAGGAAAGGTCAGGGGGGCACTGGAGATAAAGCCCAGAGGTTCCTACACCGTTCAAGTGCTGAGGCCAAATGCTTGACATGCCAATCAAGGCCCGTGGGTGAATTTCACAAAGCAGGAATTCTCAGATGGTTGGATAATTTAATCCCGAGGAGACCGTCCAATAGGAATGTCCCTTAGCTCTTATTCCACTGGAAAGATGAGCTTTCTGGCTAACAGAGAGGGTCTGCCTCTCAGGAACAGTGCTAGTGGTCATGTTTTCTTCAAAAAGGGGAAAAGGGCAGAGAGACAAAGACACTGTTGTTACAGCAGGAATCCGGGATCTTGGATCAGCTCGGACCGTCTCCTCTCTGACGGGCTCTCCGAAACCTGGGAATGCCAGGTCACCACTACTCCAGCTTTAAAGAGCAGATCGTCCTGATTCTAGTGAATGAATTCAGCTGCTTTAAAGCTACACTTACTGCTGACACAGATGTGCAAATGCACAGACGCTGACACAGCTTGTCTGGTCCCTGTAGAGAAGCACTGCCAATACAACAGGACTCTCTGGAGCAGATAAAAAGAAACCTACTGGCACCATGCTGCCTAATGCCAGGCCAGGTGTGGGCTAGAGGTGCATAAACCCCACCAGCATTGAGCTGTGGAGCAGTGGAACTCCACTGTTCTCTGGAACGATGATGGTGCTCCATCCAATACATTTGTGATGAGCTGAGGATGATGAGATGGGGTGGTGATTTAATATCCAACATCCTGATCTCACTAATGCTCTTTTTGCTGAATGCAATCAAATCCTCACAGCAATGCTCAAAGCTCCAGAATCTAATAGAAAGCCTTTCTTCTTCACTTCAGAGACAGTTAATCCAATAAAAGTGGGATAAGCTCTTTTTAATACCCTTAATTTTAGAAAAAACAATGAATGAGGTGTCCCAATACTTTTGTCCATTTATAGTATAGGTGTTAGGTGAGAACTCTTAATACTAGACTCCTGTACTGCACATCACTAAGGACTGTGTGTGTGTGTGTGTGTGTGTGTGTGTGTGTGTGTGTGTAGATATGAGTGACTGTAGGAGGTCACTGTGTGTCTACCTGGTCTCCATATGGGGGCGTGCTCCACATTGCCGTGGCTCAGAGATTTCTCTCTCTCTCGGTCTCGATCCCGTTCTCTCTCCCTTTCTCGCTCTCTTTCCCTCTCCCTCTCCCTCTCTCTCTCCCTTTCTCGCTCTCGCTCTCTCTCCCGCTCCCGTTCTCTGTCTCGTTCACGGTCTCGCTCCCTCTCGCGGTCTCTCTCTCGCTCTCTCTCTCGTTCGCGCTCTCGCTCAGATGATGTCGGGGTGCCCTGGAGTTTGCTTATATGGGAGCTTCCAACTGGATAAACGGGAAACAAGAGAAAGAAAAGAACAGATCCATCATCAGTGCGTCTCAACAGTATGAGCAAGCAAGCGAGCGAGTACACCACACACACACACACACACACACACACACACACACACACACACACACACACACACACACACACAGCATCTCTCTGTACCTGGTGAGATAGGGGAGGTGGTGTAAGCTCGACTGGGGAAAGTGGTGGAGGTTCCTGGGAGGTATGTAATCCGGTCCATTGGAGATGCAGATGCTCCTATACAGGCGAAACAGGGAGAGGAATACCAGGTCAAGATCTGAGAAGGATGTGCAACTCCATTACAAACATTTTTTGGACCTTAAGTATGTGGACACCCCATTTATGAACTAGTGGGTTGGATATTTCAACCAGACCTTTAGCTGACGTGCACTTAATTACGCTGGTAGCCATCCAGCTACCACAGATACACGCCAGCAGTGACTTTTCTACTAGCATAGGATGCCACATTAACAGCAGGTCAGTTTGTGAAATCTGTGTCCTGCTAGAGCTGCTAGCTCTGAAGGATAATCTGAAGGATTATGGACAACAAGTGTGGGGAAGACGCCTCACTACCTCTCGGTGTGGGGGAGTAGGGCAAGGTGAGCGGCTGTTCACGTGGTGCGAGTCCCCTCAGTAGTTCTGGCCTCTGAGCCATAGCAGCTGCAGGCCACTGGTGCATCTGCTGTGAGGTGATGTAGTCGGTGAAGAGTGTGTGCCTGTTCTCCAGAGCCGCTGTGTCAGGGAAGCCCCGAATTAGGTAGGGCTGGTAAGGGTGGGGGTACCCTGGGGTGGGGGCTAGGTGCCTCGGCAGGTAGTACGCCGCTGAGAAACAAAACACACACACAGGGTATCATCAGATAACATATCACATGATAATGATGATGATAATAATTAACTGCTCTTGTTTAACACTCGCTGCGTAAAGTGTGTGTGTGTGTGTGTGTGTGTGTGTGTTTGTTACCTGGGTCTATAGGGATGCCCCGCGGCAGAGTGGAAGGATCAAAAGGCAGAGGGATCTGGCCACGGTACATATCTGCTCCCAAACCTTGCAGCAGCCGCTCATAGGAAGCGAGGGCGGCTGGGTGTTCAGTCACGCCAGGCAGGGGAGACTTGGTGGTGCCCACTTCACGAGGAGTGGGAGTGGACTTCCTCTCTTGCTGAGGAACCTTAGTAGAACCTGACCAGAGACAGAGACTGCATTACACCTCATTTCCTCCTCTAGTAATCAAGCGATGATCATGCTCAGATGATGTCTGGCTGTACCTTCGTGTTGCCGCTGCGGGGTGTCTCTGCTGGACAGAGGGGATCCCCTGTGTGAGGCTGAGGGGTAACTGGACCGCTTGTGCTCATCATATCCCACGGGGCTGTGGTGGGCTTTGCTCCCCTGTTCACCCCCCAGGGACAGCGGGGAGGACCGGGCCAGAGAGCTGGAGGTGCTAACCACCGCGCTGGGCCGGGATTTGGGCCCGGGGTCCTCATAGCGTCCACGCTCAGACCCCCGGTGCTCAGGCCGCAACTCCAGGTGTGGGGGCAGGCCTGAGTAGGGCCGAGGGGAGCTGGCTATGATGGAGCGAACGTCGTGGCGCTTGGAGGAACCTGCCGTCTCCTGTTTGAGAGGAGTACCCTGTCAAAAAGGGAGGATAAATGAAATGACCCTCATTAGGACACACATCGAGGACAAAGGAGGAACAGGGCAAACTGCTGGTTGTGTATAACTGTGATAGCCAATAAAAACCTTCTGTGGCTACAGATTTCAATTTCTCACTTTCATACATCAACAACAGTAACTACGGTATAATTCACACTGGATACTGGCTGAAGTAATCAGTATCCACAATGAATTACAGTGGTTACTCAATTATACATAGCAGTTTCTAAAAATGATTTGTTTGTGAAGTTACTTGATAATTCATACTGGACACGGATTCATAAATAATACATAGTATTTACTCATAGAGGTTACTCAACAGTACATAGTAGACACTGAATAATTCACAGTGGACAATGAATAACTCATAGTAGACAGAATAATTCACAAAGGCTACTGAATAATTCACATTGGCTACTGAATAATTCACATTGGCTACTGAATAATTCACATTGGCTACTAAATAATTCATAGTAGACACTGAATAATTCACAGTGGCTACCAAATAATTCATAGCGGATAATGAATAATTCACAGTGGCTACCAAATAATTCATAGCGGATAATGAATAATTCACAGTGGCTACCAAATAACTCATAGCGGATAATGAATAATTCACAGTGGCTACCAAATAATTTACAGTGGCTACCAAATAATTCATAGCGGATAATGAATAACTCATAGTAGACACTGAATAATTTACAGTGGCTACCAAATAATTCATAGCGGATAATGAATAATTCATAGTAGACACTGAATAATTTACAGTGGCTACCAAATAATTCACAGTGGACAATGAATAACTCATAGTAGACAGAATAATTCACAAAGGCTACTGAATAATTCACAGTGGCTACTAAATAATTCACATTGGCTACTAAATAATTCACATTGGCTACTAAATAATTCATA
Organism: Salminus brasiliensis; assembly: GCF_030463535.1. Classification (NCBI taxonomy): domain Eukaryota; kingdom Metazoa; phylum Chordata; class Actinopteri; order Characiformes; family Bryconidae; genus Salminus; species Salminus brasiliensis. Next base: position 43,675,277 of record NC_132883.1, on the reverse strand, counting down.
GTAGACACTGAATAATTCACAGTGGCTACCAAATAATTCACAGTGGCTACCAAATAATTCATAGCGGATAATGAATAATTCACAGTGGCTACCAAATAATTCATAGCGGATAATGAATAATTCACAGTGGCTACCAAATAATTCATAGCGGATAATGAATAATTCACAGTGGCTACCAAATAATTTACAGTGGCTACCAAATAATTCATAGCGGATAATGAGTAACTTATAGTAGACACTGAATAATTCACAGCGGCTACCGAATAATTCTAAGCGGATAACAAATACCTCATGGCAGTTACTGAATCATTCAGAGTTGTTGCTGAATAATAAGAAACAATGAACCGAGGTAAAGGTGGCGTTTGTGTGTGTACGTACCTGTGTGATGGAGCCCTCTTTAGGCGGTTTGGTCATCACCACGCCCTCTGGTGGTATGAGGTGAATGGAACGACCCGGCTCCTTCACAGTGGGAACTGCGGTAAGGGCAGGGCCGCGAGGGGATGGCGAGTCACGCTTCAGCTGCTTCGCCTCCCTACGCAGGTACTCTTCCTGGGCCTCCACGTGACGGGGGATACCTGAGAGGCAGAGAGGAGAGACGACTAATTGCCAACTCCCATCCTCCCGTCATCTCCCAACATCCAACTAACATTAACAATCAACACTGCTGATGTGAAACCCATCGTACACAATCTTCCCTACTTAAAACTTGCTCCCATCAAGTGATAATTACGGGTTTACAGGAAAGACTATTCTGACCCCCTAGTTTCTGAACCGGACCAGGAAGGCAATGGCTTCTCACCCTGCGAGATGGAGCCACGGATATGATGAGGATGGGGACTCTCCCTCTCCTGAGGCATTGCTCTGCCTATCAGACCTACACGCACAGGGAGAGAGCAAGAGAGAGAGTTTGTAGAGGCTTTGAAGGTAAATGTGCAGAGAATGTATGAGGTTGGTATATGGAGGGTTTTTTAGCCCGCACTGACCCTCAGCAGTGGGCATCGAGTCCCGCATCGGCAGCACTCGAGAAAGCCCTGCTTCCATGACGTCATATGGCCTTTTGAGGCTCAGCACCTCTCCCCTTCCCTCCTCCTTAGGGTTTGGAGTGCCTACAGAGAGCAGACATTCAGCGTGAGAGAGGAGAGCAGACTTTGGGTTCATGCAGACTTGTTTACCAGGCTTCTGAGATCGTATATGTTCTGTAGCACAGCCTGAGTTTGGCCTGTGTTTAAGCTTTAAAAGTTTATGGAGGACAGGGAGTCAAACAGTGTCAGAAACCACATCTAAGCACGTCTATCAGAGATTACTGACGGAAGCGAGTGTGTGGTGGCAGGTAGGTGCATATAGGCCAATATAGGATCCTGTTAGAACAGATGCAGGGAAACATAAATACAGTAAAGTTAAACACTTACTGCTCAGGTAAGCAGCTCTAACTTCTACAGGGGGTGGAAACATTAGGAGGGTACTGTGTGTGTGTGTGTGTGTCTGTCTGCGTGTGTGTCTGCGAGGGAGAGAGAGGGTGAGGAGGTGAGTGTTACAGACTTACGGTCGTAGGAGAGAATGTGTCCGCTGATGCCTTCATACACAACATGCCCCTTGGCTTGGTTTTCCTCTCTGGCTCGGTCCCTGCTGGGGCTGTCCTCGGTGATCAGCCGAGTGATGGTGCCCTTATACAGCACGTCTGCTGGGGTGCCCTGTACACACACACACACACACACACACACACACACACACACACACACACACACACACACCGCAGTCATTACCCGGTCATAAGACCAGCAGCACAGCATACTAAACCAAAATAGCATATATAACAATACAAAGTATCTTCCTACAGAGGGGTAGGAGTGAGAGTGTGTGTGTGTGTGTGTGTGTGTGTGTGTGTGTGTGTGTGTGTGTGTGTTTACTTGATCAGATCAGAAGCATGCTTTGAAAAAGTGCCCTGGAAACACTGAACCTGCACAACCACCACCTTATTTAGTCTTAATTAAAAAGATTACAATAATAATAATTATTATAATATAATAATGATAATAATAATAATTATAATAATAATAATAAAAGTAAACCCAGAAAGGAGATTATGCAGCTAACACAATTTCCAGGTGGATGCTAGAGTGTTAGGTGGTTGCTATGCCTTTGCAAAGCAGTTCCTATGGCATCCCAGAATAGACTATTGCTAAGTAGTTGCTCTGGTGTCCCAGGTGGTTGCTATGCAGTTGCTAAGGTATCCCAGACTTGCTTGACTACTGCAAAGACGTTCCTCTGGTGGTTCCTCAAGGTGGCTGCTATGCAGTTGCTAGGCTGTTCCAAATGGCTGCTAGGCAGTTGCTATGGTATGGTCTCCCAGGTGGTTATGCTATGCTATGCGTTTGCTAAGTAGTCGCTTTAGTATCCTAGGTCGTTACATGGCAGTTCACAGACTGCTGCTAATCACCTGATATGGTATCCCGAGTGGTTGCCATGCAGTTGCTTGGCGGTTGCTATACTACTCCGAGTGGCTGCTGTGCTGTTGCTAAATATAGCGGCTAAGATGTCCTGTGTGGTAGCAAGGCGCATTAGGTTGCTTTGCTGTTGCTAAGCAGCAGTTGTCATGTTTGCAATTCCACATGCACGAGACGGTCCGTCAGTCATTCCTGTAGGATAAAAATGGACAGGAAACGGACGCTGCATGGAAACTGTGCACGGGATCGAAAGGATGCACAGGGAGCACAGCATTCCAGCTCGGATCCAACATTACGAAGTTGGAAGTCCTGGCCAGCGCTCCATTAACACGCTTAGTGAGTGTGTGTGTGTGTGTGTGTGTGTGTGTGTGTGAGTGTGTGTTGCTGAAAAGCCGCTTAGCTCAGAGTCAGTCCCAGAGTATCTCACACACACACACACACACACACACACACACACACACACACACACACACTCCCATCTGACCCGCGCCTGACTGAACACCCCGGCTCATTCCACACTCCTCTTTTAGCTTCAAGAAAATGTGTGTCACAGCCGACAAGGTGGCGTTCACTGTGTGGGAGAGTGTGTGTGTGTGTGAGATCTGTGACACTGGTGTGCGGAGGAGACGTGTAAACACATTAATAAAAGGAGAGAACAGGAGTGGACACTGTGTACCTGCTGTCATGGCAACAGAGTGCAGACACAGGACTGGTTATGTCACACTGAGCTGTGGGTGGGCACTCGTGACGGGAAGCGGCACACGCACATACATGTTTTTGTACTTGGTTCACTGGAGTGTGATGGGGCGAGATCATACACGGCCGTATCGAGGCCCGTATAAGCCTCCCACATGCATGGAGGTGATACAAGGGATACAGGGGGGATAGAGGGGGGATACATCACCTAATAAAATCAATACTGTGCTTTGGAGAATCGTAGAGTGAGCTCACTGTCCACTGTGTGTGTGTTTGCTTAGTAGTGAGTGTGTGAGTGTGTGTGTGTGCACTAATTGGTTACGGAGACGGAGGCCTAATTCCATCTATGTCCAGCACAAATGGTGAATCTGCTCGCCTTGTCTTGTCGGCCACCGCCGTCTCCTCATTCCTGCCTGCTCCCCCCTGTTCTGTAGTTTTTTATGCAGCACCAGCACTTTTTCTTCTCCTGTGAAGCTGCCGTATCGGGGACACAAGGCTTTTCCATGGCCGCGACGATATGCACACACTTACCTGAGTGATGGAGCCGCCACGGTATGATATGGGTGAATCTTGGTGCACGCGTGTGCCAGGGAGGCCTTTAGTGATGCTACCCCCCTGTACAGCTGGCATGGGTCCTGCAACACACACAGCAGAAACCACAAAGAGCCTAAAGGTTATTAAATGCATTGGTCAAAAAAGTGACTGTCTGTAAAGCTTGACCACAGCACAGGGGGTTAACACATTTAAACCCCTTAAAACTGCGTATAAGCCCACACTCCTCCACCTACATAATCAGCTTCATAGGTCCTAAACTGGAGCCCTGTGGGACTTCACTAAATCTGGACATCTAAACGGCTGGAGAATCGTTTTTTTGCTTAATAACCGCTGAATAATTACAGGAGAGGGAGCTGCAGGCTGTGCAGTGAGTGAGTGAGGAGAAAAGAAAAAGAAAAGAAAAGCAACAGAGTGCTCGAACACTCCCTCTCATGTTCAACTGCTTCAGCATCCATGTCTTCCAGCTCTAGCGTCAGTTACCGTCTATAATCCACCATCCTGACCAGATTTCCTCTACCCTCTGCACAGCTGCGTCCTCTCACACTCCAATACCATCACATCTCACTTTGAGGTGATTCCCTGATTCGAGTCGTGAGATTTGAGGTGATTCCCTGATTCGAGCCGTGAGATTTTGAGCTGATTCCCTGATTCGAGCCGTGAGATTTGAGGTGATTCCCTGATTCGAGCCGTGAGATTTTGAGGCGATTCCCTGATTCGAGTCGTGAGATTTGAGGTGATTCCCTGATTCGAGTCGTGAGATTTTGAGGCGATTCCCTGATTCGAGTTGTGAGATTTGAGGTGATTCCCTGATTCGAGTCGTGGGATTTGAGGTGATTCCCTGATTCGAGTCGTGAGATTTGAGGTGATTCACTGGGAATTCTTTAGGAATCAAGTCAGTGAATCACCTCAAATCTCACGACTCGATTCCTGACTGAACTGAAGGGCACTAAATGCCACTGCCTAAACATCACCATTTACGCCAAGCTTTGCTAAGCCCAGTCCTTCACAGATGAGTGAGGTCAGGAGGGTGTAAAAGGTAAATGAGGAGCTGAAGCTGTGTGTGTGTGTGTGTGTGTGTGTGTGTGTGTGTGTGTAGACTGGTTATAATGGGAGCTTCCAACACACTCATCCACACTAACCACGAGCGCTGAGGCTGTCGTGGGCGGCAGCCTGGCTGGAGAGATTCTCCGCCTGAGAGGAAGAGGGACCACGAGGAGAGAGCTGCTCCTGCTTCACCATGGGGTACCCACCTGAGAGCGAGACAGAGAGACACACACCTAATTAACCATGTCCATCTACATAAGTATTTAACAGGAAACACACTGTCCTGGGTCAAAGGTGGTAGAACCCTTTTTGTTCTAGATAGCTCTAGTGATAGTGATTTTACTGCTGTGGATTAGCACAGCTTACCTAAACTGTAGTGCTGGATGACGATGATGATGATGATTATTATTATTATTATTAATACAGAAAACACAAAGATCAGATCGGACTGGGATCGGAATCAGCAGATAAAACCATTGATCAGGACATCCCTAACAGATGGGGTATAAAAGGACGGCAGGGTGACCTGCACTGTGAGCGGTGAAGGTGCTCAGTGGTGCTCACAGCTGGTGCGAACATCAAATACAGTAAAATTTATTTATTTATTTTGGAGCATTTCTATTGGTCCATTCATCATGAAATTCTAACACAATGTAAACAACTGCAAGATTCAGATTAGATTAAAAAGAAAAACGACAAAAAAATGGAGATACAAGGTTAACACACGGCAGCGAGGAGAATGTATGAACACACACCTATCTTCCTCTGATCCATCCAGGGCAGAGACCCCGGTGCAGACAGCTTGGCGTGATCAGAGCCATGGGCTGGGCTGTGCATCTGCACTGGAGTACCCTGTAAGAAATATATGCATCAAATGTTTACACTGTATGGACAAAAGTATTGGGACACTTACAGATTACACCTATAAGAGCTTTTCTACGACATCCCATTCTAGACCCATAATATGGAGCCGGTGCCCCGTTCCAAACCCGAGAGGACTGGCGATCGGTATCAGCCCAAAAAACAAGGTTCTATTCAAATGAACACTTTGATTATTGACCAGATTGATTCCACAGGCATGGTCAGCAGAAGTGGGCATGTGCAATTTGGTGCCCACTTATGCTGGTCATGCATCCACACAGTAACGTGGGTGTCTCGTGTGAGTAATCGCATGATGTGTGTGTGTGTGTGTAGGTGCACGTGTGTAGGGGGATGCTAGCGGAGGTTGTCAGGCAGGCGGTCCTAGCTGTACCTGTGTGATGGAGCCGCCGGGTTTGGCTGAGGAGATGAGGGGAGGGGGCTCAGGGATGTGCAGCGGCCGCACAGCACTCATCCTCTCCTGCTGCTGGAGAGCTACTCAGAAAAAGAGAGGGAGAGAGAGAGAGAGAGAGAGAGATGTAACATCATCTGAACTTTACTTTAACAGACAGCAGAATAAAGATAAAAGCTGCTGCAGAAGAATCTTAAAGATAGAAGCTTCCTAAAATATCCATTAAAGAGCCCATATTCTTTATTTCTGGTGCATTTTCCACTTGTGTGCTTGTGTTTACCAGCTGCAGCTCTTCAGCTTGACCCTTTTTAACCTCCCTTTATCTACAGAAATTAAACAGGCTGTTCTTGTTACTGTGACAAAAGTATTGGGACACCTGCTCATTTTTATTGTTTCATCTGAAATCAAGGGTGTTAAAAAGAGCCGATCCCTACTGTCCAGGGAGGAAAGCTTTCTACTAGATTTTGGAGAAGACTTGCTGTCTTGCTGAGGATTTGATTGCATTCAGCGACAAGAGTGTTAGTGAGATAGGACGCTGGATGATGATCACCACCTCATCATCCCCACCCCACCTCATCATCCCCAACTCAATCCCAAAAGTACTGGATGGAGCATCACCATCTATTCCAGAGGGCCTTGGAGTTTCACTGCTCCACAGCTCAATGCTGGGGGGCTTTATACCCCTCTAGCCCATGCCTGGCATTAGGCAGCATGGAGCCAATAGGCTCATGTTTGTTAATCTGCTCCAGAGAGTCCTGCTCTATTGGCAGTATTTCTCCACAGGGACTAGACGGTTTACACGTCTCATCTCTTAGAACTCTCTCATGTCTCCAAAGCAGTTGGATAGACTGCAGACATAGAAACAGACAGAGAGACAGATAAAAAGCTAGGCTAAGCGAATGACTCAGCAGACTGATGGACGGACGGCCGGATGGGACTGGGGTTAAGTAGTTGAGCACAGCTGAGTGGACGAGGGAGTAAATGGAAGCAGCTCTTACTGGAGTTGTAGTGCAGCAGCTGCTCGTGGCTCAGTTTGGCCATGTCTCTGGGAGAGAGCTGGAACGGTGACATCACGGGCCGTCCCACGCACACGGCTCTGAGGTCATCCGGAGCCTTCTTGACGTCAGCGAGCGGAGAGAACGCCCGGGGCTTATCTGTGTACACACACACACACACACACGAAGAGAGTGTAAGTGATGCCAGAGTGCAGGTTTGAGTAGGAGACTGCAGGAGAGTGTGGGTCGAGTTCACTCCATCTGAGCAGGTATGAAGATCAAAGCCCAATCTACACACACACACACACACACACACACACACACACACACACCTGTGTCACTCGCTCAAACACACACACATTAGGGCTGCAGCAGGGCTAAAGCATTGCTATTTCTGCTTAAATTGATTTTTCTGTATCAATATTATGATATTATGATTATATAAGTAAAATATTAAGGTAAAGGTGCATGTATTTGTCACTGTACAGTGTACACCGCATTTAACCCATCTGTGGTAGTGAACACACACACACACACAAACACACACACTAGTGCACTAAGGGCAGTGAATACGCACACCCAGAGCGGTGGGCAGCCAACTCCAGCGCCCAGTGGCAGCTTGCCAAGCCCGGGAATCGAACCCACAACCCTGTTATCGATAGCCCGGCGCTCTAACCGCTGAGCCACCACTGCCCACTATATAACACTGCAGCACTATATATTACAATGCAGCAGAGGGGAATCCTGTCACTTTGTGAATTACTGCTGAACCTTCCCAGTTGCCTTAACGTCTGATGATAAATCTAATTTTAAAATGAAATGAAAGTGCAGAAATTTCCATCTACAAATATTTTTGATAAATGTGATTTGTCCAATAAAATAATAACAAATAAATGTCTATGCCGATAAATGATAAACACTTTTACTGTTCCAAACCAGGCTAGTGCGCCCCCAAGTGATAAACTGATAATGTTTACTGATAAATAGCAACTGATAAATATCAGGAAAATGGCTTTAAAATCATGATACAGTATTTTTACCATATCGCCCAGCCCTAGCGCTTAGACAGTCACACCTCCCAGGAGCCCTGGCTACTATTTATTCATGGTTGCCTTTTATAGTTAAACAATGAGCATCATTTGCTGGATTATACGACTAACCTGATTCCTCACTGAACACTCACTGAAACTCATCTGGAGCTGTGATTGGTCAAAAACACTTTAAGCCATGATTGGTTAAGGGGACGATTTGCATACTGAAGCCTTTTTCAACACTGGGCAAAAATGAAGATAATTAATATATGACATAATATGCAGCCCTACCTCTCACACACACGCACACAATCACTCGCACACAATCACTCGCACACAATCACTCGCACACAATCACTCGCACACACTTCGATTTCACTGACACAGGCCAACTCCAGCAGTCATAATCACTCGCTCTGCAGCAGCAAATCCACATTACACCAGGATGCACCTTACCTTTCAGCGCAAACATGCAAAATCGTACCCACAACACACTCAGAGCTGACCGCTACCCTTGATTGTACACAGTCTGAGCGAGAGGGAGAGGGAGAGAGACAGTGCATGTGTGTGTGTGTGTGTGCGTGTGTGTGTGGCTGTGTGGTGTGTGAACCTACATAATCCATGCAGTAGAGTCTGTAGCCATCTTTCGTTTACCTCCAGTTCTGCAGGGACAAATACACTACAGCTGAGCACAAAACCACAACACACACACACACACTCGCAGCTAACACCAAAACCACTCACCCAGTTCCAGCGCTGCACTTCTTATTAGCAACATCACAGACTAGACATGAAGCTCAGTAGCAGCAAATAAAGGGGACAGGGTTAAAGAGACCAGTCAGCCCTCTGGTGGCAGGGCCGGGTTCAGGGGCATCACACATTCAAGAAAACTTCAGTGACACAAGCAGAACAGTGTCTGGAGCTTTCTGAAGCTTAAACACAGAGGAGTGCTGTGGAAAAGACGCCACCCCCCCCCCCCCCCCCCCCAAAAAAACACCTTGCCCATCATTAGTCCTCTACTGGCTGCATGATGGGTAAGTGCTAAGACCCCGATCAGGCAATGCAATCTATAAACGGACGCTCAGCTCTCCTACTTCATAGAGAATATGCGCTCTACTGCAGTTTCAGCTGAAGAATAAACACCTGGGGGTCTAGAAATGATCATGGGCTTCTTAACCTTTTTACCCATCGTTTGGAAGATAATGAAGAATCGAAGAATCCAAAAATAAGAGAAAACGGGATCGACTTTACCGCTCACAGTTCAGCACCACAGCACCAGAGCGCTGTCAGTATTAATGCTAAACCCTCGTATTATCTTAATTCTAATATTTCAGAACAAAACATTTATGGATAAACATGGATAAACAAGTCAGAACATCGCTAAAGCCAATATGCAATAAAAAAATAAAAAAAAAAGTAAAGATGGAATAAGCGATGACTCATCAAGCCATAAGTCACATGACACTCTAATCAGCTGGCACAGAAGGCCCATGACTGGAAATGACCGTCCCTACGGATGGTCTGATCGCTTTCCAAATCTGAAGCTGGTCCAAAAAATGTCTCTGCTCAGCTCAGCTCTCCAAGAACTGTCTGGTGCATTTGCGCCCCCAGATGTGTGGTGGACGTTGTTGGACGTGGTGGCACCGAGAGCCGGTTTACACCTGGCATTAACAGCGTTTCTGGTGATCGGATCACATCCCGATTTTACTTGCTCGCATGAAAAGCCTGGAGTGAACACCTCCAGGACGCAGCATTGTGATCGGATTACGATCTGATCCCTCAAAGCACATTCGAGGGTGGTTGGAGACGGATCTCGTTCACATGTAATACAAGAGTAAGAGGAAGGAGTTTTCTGGGATCGGATTCAGTCAGGCGAGCGGAAATACGTTCATGCGAGTAGTAATTACTGTGGATTTGGCTTCCCTGATGAGGAGCCGTCGTACACAGGAAGTAAAATCGGGCGTCATCTGATCAGACTGGGGACGCATTTTAACCTGCGTAAAGTAGATCCAGAAACTGTCTGGATTCAGAACACATGATAATGGCAGGTGTAAACAGGCTCGAAGATTTCAGCCCTCATTAGGTGGCCACTGCTTGTCCTGCCTGGCATCTCTGAACTGCAAACACCAGAGCCATAATAAGAGGATTCTGCTAAAAGCAGTAACGCTTGCTAAACGTATAACTGGAAGCCGGCTAGTATTAGTAGAAATTTGATGGCTTAAGCGTCTCTCTCACTGCAGCTGGCAGCATTTGCTGCTCATTAGGACCACTAGAGGCCCGCTCCACGCTGCGCCGTACATGCAACATGTGGGCTAATCGCAGTCAGGGGGACGTTTCAGGACAAACCAGGTGGCAATTATCACCAATCATCACACTGAACCTGACTGTGTGTGTGCCCGTTCCATCATTCCTCTTCCCCTCACACACCTCACACATCTCTCTGAGGACCCCATTACACCCCATACACCAGCACAGCAGTGTGTTTGGTGAATATAACGGGAAGGTTAAGCAGGCGAACTGAAGAACCAGTAAAGAGGGAAGTGCAGTACCCTCTTTCTCTCGTTCGGAGGGAGTGGGGCTCCTGGTCCGGACTCGTGGGCTGCTTGTGTCCCTGCCACCACCGCCGCCGCCGCCAGGGTAATGCTGTGGTTTGACCGGCTGTGGCTGCTGCTGCTGTTGTTGTTTGGCCTCCTGGGAGGACTCGTGGGCCATTGTGATCTGCTGCTCGTAAAGAGCCAGAGCGTCAGGAAGAACCTGATGCTTTCCCAAAACACCGGCTGAGGACATTTCAGGCATCTACAGGGAGAGAGAGAGAGAGAGAGAGAGAGAGAGAGAGAGAGAGAGAGAGAGAGAGAGGCTATTAGAGCTGCAACTAGGAATTACTTCTAGAAATACCACGCTGGTTCAAATCCCAGGTCATGCTGCTTTGCCATGACCAGCTGGAGTCAGAGTGGCCTAGACAAGCTGTGTGTGTGTGCCTTAAAGTAGCTGAACGCGCTCATTAGAACGGGTGTCCACAAATATTTGGACATATAGTATCTGAGCCTTTTTCTTCTAAATAATCCTGAACGGTACTGAATTATTCAAACAGAATTGGGGTCAAATTGGAGGTGATGCATCAATCAAACTGAGGAACTATTCACTAGTGCTGTCTCTCCATCATTCCTGTAAAACACACACACACACACACACACACACACACACACACACACACACACACACACACACACACACTCCCTCCGTTACCCAAGGACTGTGTGTTGTATGGAGAGATGGAGGAGAGCAGGCCCTCTCTGATGCCGGAGAGATTAACCCCAGTCTTATTATCCATAGCAACAGAGGCAGGCCAGAGCACCTAATCCAGTGGAGGGATCAGATTGCACACCAGAGTGTGATCCAGCACACACACACACACACACACACACACACACACACACACACACACACACACACACACATATCTCCACACATATCTCCTCTGATCCTGGAGGGGCTACACGTTTCTTACTGAACCCAGTAGATCATTGAGACATCTGACCGACTGTGTGATGGGCAGGGACACTATTATTAAGGTCTCTGTGTGTGTGTGTGTGTGTGTGTGTGTGTGCGTGTGTTTTGTATAAACACTCACTATTGGAGGTATGGCGGCTGCCCTCTGTTTGAGCTGCTTGAGGTCCAGTGGTTTCTGCAGTGCAGTAGAGATCACTCCATCATGGGCATAACTCAGCAGACTGGGCCTGGGGGACATCATTCTGGGGTGAGAGAGAGACAGACGAGAAGATAAGAGGAGAAGAGCAGCAAAGAGACGAGAACACCAACAGAGACGAGAGCAGCAGCAAAGAGAGAAGGGAAGCAAGAAGAGCAGCCAAGAAGAGCAGCATAGAGACAAGAGGATCAGCAAAGAGGAGAAGAGGTGTGACCAGAAAAGTAAGGGAGCGACCACAGCAGAGACGAGAAGAGCAGCAGAGAGACGAGAAGAGCAGCAGAGAGACGAGAGACGAGAAGAGCAGCAAAGAGACGAGACAAGCAGCAGAGAGACGAGAAGAGCAGCAGAGAGACGAGAGACGAGAAGAGCAGCAGAGAGACGAGAAGAGCAGCAGAGAGACGAGAGACGAGAAGAGCAGCAGAGAGACGAGAAGAGCAGCAGAGAGACGAGAGACGAGAATAGCAGCAAAGAGACGAGACAAGCAGCAGAGAGACGAGAGACGAGACGAGCAGCAGAGAGACGAGAGACGAGACGAGCAGCAAAGAGACGAGAAGAGCAGCAGAGAGACGAGAAGAGCAGCAGAGAGACGAGAGACGAGAATAGCAGCAAAGAGACGAGACAAGCAGCAGAGAGACGAGAGACGAGACGAGCAGCAGAGAGACGAGAGACGAGACGAGCAGCAAAGAGACGAGAAGAGCAGCAGAGAGACGAGAAGAGCAGCAGAGAGACGAGAGGATCAGCAAAAAGATGAGAAGAGGTGTGACCAGAAAAGACAGGGAGCGACACGAACAGAGACAAGAGCAGCAGAGAGACGAGAACAGCAGCAGAGAGACGAGAAATGAGATAAGGAGAGACGAGAAGAGAAACAGAGAGACGAGAAGAGCAGCAGAGAGACGAGAAATGAGATAAGGAGAGACGAGAAGAGAAGCAAAGAAACCAGAGACGAAAAAAGTAGAAAGGGGACAGAAAGAGGGGTGACCAGAAGAGACAAGGCACGACAAGAACAGAGATGAGAGGAACAGCAAAGAGAAGAGCAGCAAAGAGACGTGACGAGAAAGACAGAAGTAGTAATGAGATGAAAAGAAAAAGAAAAAAAAAAAAAAAAAAGAAGAAAGACATGAGAAGAGCAGCAAAGAGACGTGACAAGAGAAGAGAGGAACCGAGGAAGTGATTTCTTAATATGGTCAGGAGTCAACTCTGAGCTATTTACACTTCATAAACACACTCCCAACACTGAACACCTCTCGCGCATGCTCTCTCTTTCTCACACACACACATTTCTACCATTCCATTCCCAACATAAACACATACAATGGACTAATGTAACCCCCCTCCCCCTCACACCACACACACACACACACATATATATATATACCCCTCACACACACACACACACACACATATATACCCCTCACACACACACACACACACCCCTCACACACACACACACACACACACACACACACACACACACACACACACACACACACACACACACACACACACACCTCTCTCTGGCGGTTTTGGTTGGCTGGCACTCAGGGTAATGTTTCCTTGGCTGCTGCCAATTTAAACACTGTCTGTGGTCACGGAAAAACAAGAGCTTAACCAAACAAATCAATTTACCACCAACCAGCTCAGATCACCACCACACACCCCGCTAACTGACCCGACAACACACTCCCCGCACCCCCGAAAAACACAGAAGGCACCCCCAAAGCACCTCAAACACCCCAAAGCCAGCTTCATCAAGCCAGGTTTCGTAACAGCCCATCAATATCGGTTGGTTTTGCACACGCTGTAACTGGACGTACTGATCAACACTGATTACTGTATACTGTCCCAATACTTTTGTCCACATTGTGTATGTAGAGCAGGGGGCTTCTCCAGGAACCTGTAGCCTACACAGCATAGCATTCTGCCCAGATGACGCAGCCCTAGCGCATACACACCTGTTCTTCTCGGCACTGTCAGCCTCCTCCGCCTCGTCTGCGCTGCAGGTGGCGCTGGAGTCGCTGTCCTGCGCTCCACTCTTCCCTCCGTGCTCCCTGTCCCTCTTCCTCCCCTCTTTCTTCCCTTCTTCCGGCTCCAACATGGGCGGCTTCTTGTCCTCCATCTCGCTCTGCGCCTCCCTCGCTCCCTCGCCTCCCTCCGACTGCTCCTCCTCCTTCACGCCCATCTGCTCCGCCTGAACCACGGGCTTCTCGTCCTGCTCCGGGGCTGTGGGCTCCTTCTCCGAGGATGATGACGACGACGATGAAGAGGCGCTGGGGTTGGCTTTGGAGCGGGACGGGTTCTCCTCTTTCACCTTGCTGTCCTCCGAGGAGCGAGGTGAAGGCAGGCTCTCCGTGTCCGAGCTGTTGTTGGGGCCTCCTGGAGATCGGAAAACAGTGGAATGTTGGTATCCAGAGCCAGCAGAGCGCCACATCAGCGAATGAGCGGCATTAAGCTGCTGCCTAGATAATTAAGTGGTGGCCACGACTTAGTAAGGCACTGGAACCACTTAAGTAAGGCGTGGGAACAAGATCCCAAGTCGTGGCAACACACTTAGTAAGATGAGATCTTGTTCCCGCCACTTACTAAGACGTGGCCACCACTTAATTTTCAGTTCATGTGGCCACGACTTAGGATCTTGTTCCCATGTCTTACTAAATAGTGGTCACTATTAATAAACTGTGGCCATGACTTAGTAAGGCATGCAAACAAGATCCTAAGAATCTGGGTATGACTTAGTAAGACGTGGGAACGAGATCCTAAGTCGTGACCACTATTGAGTAAGACGTGGGAACAAGATATGAAGTCGTGACCACTATTTAGTAAGACGTGGGAACAAGATATGAAGTCGTGGCCACAGCTTAGTAAAGTGTGGGAACAAAATCCTAAGTCGTGACCACATTTTAGTATGGCATGGAAACGATAATTAAGTGGTGTCCACACCTTAGTAAGTGGTGGGAACGACTTAGGATCTTACAAAATAGTGGTCATGACTTAGGATCTCATTCCCATGCGTTACTAAGCTGTGGTCACGACTTTTATGTGGGTGAGTTTTATGTGGGAGGTCATCAGTGGGGCTCCAAACAACAGAGCTCCTGAAGGGCTTAAAAAGCTAATGCTAATAAGCTGGATCAGCTGTGCTGGAGCAGGAATCAGGGCAGTGGGTCCCCAGGACCTGAGAGTTGGGTTAGTTCTGTTCAAAGAAAATGAAATAAATAATAAATAAATAAAACCACAAATCTGATCATTACTGACCTGACAACTCTCCAAATTAATATTTAATCAGTGCACTCCAGCCCTGCCTGGTGTGTGTGCGTGTGTGTGTGTGTGTGTGTGTGTGTGTGTGTGTGTTTTCTCACGCTTTTCATTTCCTCTCTAAGGCTAGCAGTGACGTAAGTGGTTGGCTGTGCATCTGGCTGACCGGGAATCTGCCCTTCTTTTCATATGCTTTGAACCTACGGATGACTCCGGCAGCAGACGTCACTGCACTTGTGAAAGCGATGCAGCAGAAAACCACACCCACTACGGTCAAGCAGGAGGTGTGAATTAAACCTTAAAAACCACTAATCTGACACTCGCATCTACTCCAGAGCCGGCCCACATTTCTCGCAGACACTGAACCAGAAACAGGGCAAAGCGGCTCCCTCACAGCTCATCCTGATAATATCCGAAACCCACGGGACCATTTTTCTGAGTGCTTGCAGAGGTTTCTCAGAAGCCCACAGCATTGCTGGAACCGCTGTATTAAGCTTTGTGTAAAAACGTCACTGCATGAAATAAAATAACAGCACTGAGAAACACTGAAGCTGTTCAGGGAACACTGAGGCTGCCAGACACAGAGCTGTGGAGCAGGAGAACTGAGCAGATTATGAGATGGAGATGTGATTGCTATTTAATATCCTGACCTCATTAACACTTCTGTCGCTGAACGCAATCAAATCCTCACAGCAATGCTCCGCTGATATCTAATAGAAAGCCTTCTTCCCTGGACAGTAGAGAAACTCTTAATTCAGTCTAATTGACTGTTTTCAGAGAGAATGAGCAGGTGTCCCAATACTTTAGATTTATTCAAAACTTCATTAGGCTCCTGGGAATGCACTGATATGAGAGATCTTATTTGCATATATAACAATATAGTGTGTGTGTGTGTGTGTGTGTGTGTGTGTGTGTGTGTGTGTGTGTGTGTGTGTGTGCATACCTTCTCCATCCTCCTGAGTCTCTTCTTCATTGCCGCTGACTCCAGAACCCTCCATTTCTTCTTCATCAGCAGCAGACGGAGCACTGGCCTCTTCACTCTGCAGAGCTTTACCTTTACGCCTGGCCTTGCGCTCCTGCTCCTACACACACACACACACACACACACACACACACACACACACACACACACACACACACAAAAATCTAAAATATACTGAAACGTATTATTGCGGCTGAGTAACGTTACACCAACTCCAAAAACCAAACCATACTAACCCTAAACCCTAAAACTGTAATCCTAATCTAAACCCTACTAACCTTCTCAACCCTAACTTAACCGAATGAATCCTAATCTAAAGCCTAACCCAATTAATCCCAATATTAACCCTGATCTTAACCCTAACCTCACCTTAGCCCTGACCTAACCCTACCAATCCTAATCCTACCAATCCCGATCCTAATCCTACCAATCCCGATCCTAACCCTACCAATCCTAATCCTACAAACCCTGATCCTAATCCTACAAACCCTGATCCTAATCCTACCAATCCCAATCCTAACCCTACCAATCCTAATCCTACAAACCCCGATCCTAATCCTACCAATCCCAACCCTACCAATCCTAATCCTACCAACCCCGATCCTAACCCTACCAATCCTAATCCTACCAATCCCGATCCTAATCTTACCAATCCCGATCCTAACCCTACCAATCCTAATCCTACAAACCCTGATCCTAATCCTACCAATCCCAATCCTAACCCTACCAATCCTAATCCTACAAACCCCGATCCTAATCCTACCAATCCCAACCCTACCAATCCTAATCCTACCAACCCCGATCCTAACCCTACCAATCCCGATCCTAACCCTACCAATCCCGATCCTAACCCTACCAACCCCGATCCTAACCCTACCAATCCTAATCCTACCAACCCCGATCCTAACCCTACCAACCCCGATCCTAACCCTAATCCTAACCCTAAGCGTAACAGGCTCTGTGAAAGCGGATCTTTCTGCTCTTTGTGCTCCTGTGGTTTAAACATGTCCTCAGTGAGGGAGGGGGAACCTCTACAGAGCACTTAACCTCCCACTGCCCCAGCTGGCACCACTCCGCTGGAGACACTGTGCTGCCCTCAGACTGGACACAGTCAGGAGCAACAAGGCAAACACCTACTAAACTTAAAACCCAACTTTAAATCCTTACCACACAAATCTGTAGGACGGACACACACACACACACACACACACACACACACACACACACACACAGTGACCCTAACCTTAATCCTAATCTAAAGCCTACCCTAAACCCTACCAACCCTGATCTCAACCCTAACTTAACCTAATGAACATAAACCCCACCAACACTAACCCACCCAAAACCATCTTAATCTTAAACCTAACCAAAATTCTAATCTAAACCCTAATATCAACCCTAACCGACCCAAAACCATCATCTTAATCTTAAACCTCTCCAAAATTCTAATCTAAACCCTAATATCAACCCTAACCGACCCAAAACCATCATCTTAATCTTAAACCTCTCCAAAATTCTAATCTAAACCCTAATATCAACCCTAACCGACCCAAAACCATCATCTTAATCTTAAACCTAACCAAAATTCTAATCTAAACCCTAATATCAACCCTAACCGACCCAAAACCATCATCTGTTCTAACCACCAAAACCATCTTTTAATCTAAACTGACCCCCAAAAAATCCTAATCTAAACCCTACTAACCATGATCTTAATCTTAACCTAATGAATCCTAATATCAACCCTAACCTAAACCCTACTAACCCTAATCTAAACTGATCCAAAAGTATCATCTTAATCCTAATCTAAACCCAACCCTAAACCCTACTAACCCTAATCTAAACTGATCCAAAAGCATCATCTTAATCCTAATCTAAACCCAACCCTAAACCCTACTAACCCTGATCTAAACTGACCCAAAACCATCATCTTAATCCTAATCTAAACCCAAACCCTAAACCCTACTAACCCTAATCTAAACTGACCCAAAACCATCATCTTAATCCTAATCTAAACCCAAACCCTAAACCCTACTAACCCTAATCTAAACTGACCCAAAAGTATCATCTTAATCCTAAACCTAACCATAATCCTATTATCTAACCAAAATTCTAATCTAAACCCTAATATCAACCCTAACCGACCCAAAACCATCATCTTAATCCTAATCTAAACCCAACCCTAAACCCTACTAACCCTAATCTAAACTGATCCAAAAGCATAATCTTAATCCTAATCTAAACCCAACCCTAAACCCTACTAACCCTGATCTAAACTGACCCAAAACCATCATCTTAATCCTAATCTAAACCCAAACCCTACTAACCCTAATCTAAACTGACCCAAAACCATCATCTTAATCCTAAACCTAACCATAATCCTATAATCTAACCAAAATTCTAATCTAAACCCTAATATCAACCCTAACTGACCCAAAAGCATCATCTTAATCCTAAACCTAATCATAATCCTAATCTAAACCCTAATATCAACCCTAACCCACCCAAAACCATCATCTTAATCTTAAACTTAACCAAAACTCCAATCTAAACCCTAATATCAACCCTAACTGACCCAAAAGCATCATCTCCACCCTAGTCTTAGTCCAGACATAATACTAGTCAGTGGTGCGCTGGGGAAGCGCTCACTGGCAGAATAAGCAGGAGCACGCACCGATTTCATTTTATGCTGCTGCAGGATCTCGTCCAGTTTCTGCCTCTTCTTGTAGTTGAAGTAGAAGTTCTTGCACTGCGACACGGTTTTGGAGCCCACCATCTTGGCGATGGCGGACCAGTTGCGGCCATACTGGAGGAGTCCTGCAGATACAAACGCTGAGTCAGCGCACACACAAATACACACTCACACACAGGAACTCACACAGAGCACGCTTCACACAGCGAAGGAGGAAACGCCGCCCAAACAGGCTTCTTACGTTAGCGTGCGCATTTAGCCTTTTTTAGCCTTTAGCACTAGCTTAGCCTAGCTCCAGCTGTGCCCCCGGCTCGGTATGAGCCACCAGCCCACAGCCCACAGCCTCAAGGCCCTGCTTGTTTTTAGGCTTAGCTGTCTGATGACCTCTCGTCAGTCTGATCTCATTCAGCTGAGCGTTTTCTGAAACTTGCAGCAGTCCAAATGTTTGTGGACACCTCTTCTAACTAATTCATTCATTCAGCCACTTTACGTTGCACCCATTGCGCACACACACACAGGGCCTGTGGAGACGTATTGCCAGTGTTGCCGATACAATAGGACCCTCTAGAGTAGATAAATAGACTATACTGGCACCATGCCTAATGCCTAGAGGGGTATAAAGCCCCCCAGTCCCAACCAAAACATCTAGATGGGATGAGGTGGGTTTTCCAAAATCTGGCAGAAAGTCTTCTTCCTTGGATGGTAGAGACAGTTACCCCAACAAAGCATACCATTCATCTCAGAAGAATGTCAGACAATGGCTGAGCAGGTGTCCCAATACTTTTGTCCATATAGTGTATTAAAATATCAGCATTATTCTACACTGCTTTTTAAAATCTGCTTTTTTAAGGTTAACTTAGCAATTCCTGCATAATACTGCTTATAACGGCACAGTCCGTCCATTTCTTTGCTCAGGGGCTCCCCCTACAGGTAGGGAGTGTAATTCACCTTTACACAAAAACACAAATCAGGCTTTAAGCGGCCACTCACGGACAGACGGCTGTAAACGTGCATTTCTGGACAAGCTGAGAGCTCCAGAAGCTTGATCTGAAGGTGGAGAAGCATGTGGGCCGAGGCGGTAGAGTAATACTACAGGGTTTTACACTAATATGAC
>NC_132883.1:43637999-43652999 GCF_030463535.1 Salminus brasiliensis | reverse complement strand
GGCCGTCTCCATCTCCTCTTCGGTCCAGCGAGAGCTTTCGTTCATCTCCAGGTTCGCTGAAATGAAAAAAGAAACATCTTCAGTGAGGGGCTGCAAGCTGGTCAGCGGGTCCGCTGAGAGCTTCAGAAGTCGGGGCTGAATGGGATCAATCAATCTTATGCAGGTCACTAATAGAAAAGGACGGCATGCAGGTGTCTAATTAATAAAGTCTCAAAGAGCCAAGCTCAACACCCCAGATCGGCCTTCCAGCTGGAGCTCGACACCCGCTAAGCGCCGAGCCCCATACAGCGGTCCCTAGTGAAGCGTGCTCAGGACATGGCGCGTTAAAGTGTCACAGAGTCAGCTTTAAGGTGGCACAGGGCAAAAGTTTGTTGTTGCAGCTTGTGAGAAAAGCCACACACACCACACACACTCTTCCTTCCTGTTCTACACCTCAAGCGACAACACACATCACAGGCCAAAACAAATGTCACACATTCACTTCGTCTGCAGACGCTCTCTGAAGAGCACACTGAGCACAGCCAGAGCTGCAGAGAGTTAGAAAGCATATCAGGCCTCAAATGTGTGTGTGTGTGGTTTTGGGGGGGGGCAGTGTATCAGAGCGACCTTGTTAAATATAGGCCACCTTAAAAACATTCAACACTGTCTGTCTGGACTTGGGGGCACATGCTGAGTTGGAGGCAGGTTGGATCCTAACAAACGAGTGATGCCGGTCATCCATGGTGTCCCAACTGCACAACTGTCCTGGGGTGGTTCTCCCTCTCCTCCAAGAATGCTAAGCAGTCCAATGACAGCGTGTTCGCACAGTCCAAAAAAAAAAAAAAAAAAGAGGGCTGATGTAGCTAAGGGTCCCAGGAAGCAGCAGACCTGTCCTCCCTCTCCTCCCGTGACTCGGTGTGATGCTAGACAGGACGTCTGTTGTCCACAATTAAAAGACAATGGGAATGTCCACTAAAACGCACATCGGCCTCATCCAGACTGCAGGTTGGATGCTCAGATATACCTCCATCATTCATGGCTGGGAGTCCCAGAGAGTATAATTTACCTCGTCCTCTCTTGGTGGGTCCTGCCTCCCCCCCCACTGGATTTGGTCCACTTTTACTCTCAGTGTAAAGGTAGCCTACTTTTGAATGTAGTCTTTTATGTGTAACGAGTGAGTGTATGCACATGTGTGTGTGTGTGTGTGTATACTGACCCAGTTCATTGCTGAGTGGAGGTGAGCTGGTCTCCTCCTGCTCATTGGCCATAGAGCGAGTGATTCTGCCCTTGCGGTGTCCGCGGCTGTTGGCCGTGCGGCGTCCCTTAACAGCTACCGGCGGCTCTTTATCTTCACCATCCTCTCCGGACGTGTCATCCCTACACACACACACACACACACACACACACACACACACACACACACACACACACACACACACACACACACACACACAGAGAGAACAAAAAAAAGAGAGCAGAGAAAGGTGGGTCAGACTGATCTACATCTTCACTGTTCGCGTCACCATGCTCCTCCTCTTCTTCACCATCTATTTCATGATACTCGCATCATATCTAGAACAGTCATCCTTAAAATATCTAGAGCTCCCAAAGCCAAGACTCTGAAATCTGGAACAGTGGTAAAAGGTCTGATTTAATATTAGTTTCTAAAAGCGATCTTCCAATCAGTGCTCTACAGCGTCCAGCACCAGCTTTCTTGGCTCTTCTGAGCGAGCAAAGAACCAGAAGTCCAGAAGTTGTGAGATCTGAAAGTAGGATGAGGGTCATTACACATGGATCTGTATAATTGATAAATTATATGAATAAAGTAAAGTAATCAAAGGTTCTAACATAGTCTAATTAAAATAACTAGAGAAAAACAACAACAAAAAAAACTCCCATAATAAATACAGTACAGAGCAGCAATCGCAGGGGACCAGGCACTAGGAACTGATGAAGCCCCAATACAGTTGTGTGCCATAAAGCAACTATAGGATTCAGAAATATGGACCGGTCCAACTGGTCTGACGCATGCTTGTATACAGATTTGTGATCAGATATATTGTGTATCATAGCAACCACGCTTCACAACTTCCTAGAAACCACCGGACTTCGCAAAGCCATCCCAGCCACGAATAACCACTTCACAGCACCACAGTAACTACCCGGGATTCCACAGCAGCCACTCAGCCGGCACCTAGCAACACCATAGCAACCACCTGGGAATCACCACAGCGGCCGCTTCCCAGCAATAAGAGCAACTATGTAGCACACAACCTAGCAACTGCCTGCAGCAGAGCAGAGGGGTTATGAGTCTTGCGCAATCTTATCGGACGCGGGTATTGAACCCACAACCATATGATCAATGACCCAGTGCTTAAACCACTGGGGCCACCACTGTCAAACCACAGGAGCCAAACCATATCATCTAAAGGACAAATGTCTGTAGTCTTGGTGACGCCACCTTGCCACCATGTCACCTTGCACCAGAAGGCGGAGAGACGCAACAGCGTGTTTCAATCCCCCTCCCACCACCCCACCGGTCAGTGCTGGCTCTGAGACCACCTCCATACGGTTTCCTGAAAAATGCACCAGTGTGTGATTTACCATTTCTGAAGGACTACAGATGTTCTGTGATGCCACTTCAGAGGACGCGGGGCTGTTCCTCCAGATGCGCCAACTCAGCAGAAAGCACTGATATCACTGCGGCTCATCAGCACTGAAACCAGTCTTGGTGGAAACGGGTGAAAATACGGCCTGAGCAGACTCTTTCTAACGCGGCGTTCAGTGGCAGTTGCACAAGCTTCAGTATCAGATTATAGTCGGACGAAAGGAGCAGCAGTTGAGCGTGCTCGGACACGGAGCGAGAGAAGGCACAGCGTGTACTGAAAAGGTCGGGTAATCAGTGGACTGGATCTGTGCTGTCCAAACATGGCTGTACTAGGCTTTCTTTCTCAGTCTTGTGCTAAACAGAGCTGCAGACAGCTTAGCTGCGCTGGAACAGACTGGGAAGGTGTGTGTAGAGCTGTTAACCTGGACACAAGACGTGCAAAAGTTTGTGGACACCCCTTTTAATGAATGCATTCAGCTACTTTAGATTGCACCCGTTGCTGACACAGATGTAGAAGTGCACACATACTGCCAGCATGTCTAGGCCCTGTAGAGAAGTCCTGCCAATAGAATAGGACTCTCTGGAGCAGACCGTTGAGCCTATTTGGCACCATGTTGCCTAATGCCAGGCGTGGGCTTTAGAGGGGTACAGTATAAAGCCCCCCCAGCATTGAGCTGTGGAGCAGTGGAAGAACTGTTCTCTGGAATGATGGTTGGTGCTCAATCTAATATTTCTGGGATGATTTGGGGAGTTGGGGAAAGAAAAGGGAGGCGCTGATGATCATTCAACATCGTGACCTCACTAACCTCATTCTTGTCGCAATCAAATACTCACAGCAATGCTCAAAGCTCTAGAATCTAGTAGAAAGCCTTCCTCTCTGGACAGTAGAGACAGTTCCTCCAACAAAAGCAGGATCAGCTCTTTTTAATACCCTTGATTTCAGAGGAAACATTGACTGTCCCAATACTTTTGTCCATTCAGTGCATGTATATTTGGGTTTATTCTAGTGCTTTATAGTCAGTGATCAGTCAGTGATCAGATTTAGAGCGGCCACCTGCTCTAAAAGAAATGACACAGGGCATGAACACACCACCGAACACACACACTTACACACACACTTACACACACACACTTACACACACACTCTTCAGAGAGCAGCAATCCTGCAGTTTTTCACCAGCTATGGAGCGCATTCACCAGCAACAGCGGCACACTTCAGTGACAACGACATGGCCGTGGAAACGGCGCACCATCATTTATCTTCCCCTGCCCACCATCCATCTTGTAGAGAGGGGGAACTAAATATAGGAGCACCAGCTGGGCTCTCGGCAGCATGCAGGTAAAAAATAAAAAAAGAAAGAAAAAGTGACGAAGGGCACAGCGGGCCTTGGAGGGCCGCAAAGACCCCGATGGAACCTGCAGTGTCCTGCACCTATACTTGGCCTGTCCAGTCTCAAACAGCTCAGGGGAGGTCAGTGAACGAACGAACGAACGAACACACATACACACACACAGCACCACCGTACAGTGCAGATATGCTGACTGCAGCTGTTTGCTGTAGATGAATGCACAGCAGGCTCTCCCCGGTGAGCGCTAATATAGCCTGCACCTGTGACTGTGTCACAGCCTACACTCCAGCCACCTGTTTCAGGACCTGCTGTCACTGTGCATAAGAAATGACTCAATTCATTTTATTAAACTCATTTTTTATTCTGTTTTTGCTCCACAAACTCCTCTCATAACCCTTTTTTGGGCTTTTTTAATCAAAGCAGTGATTGGCTGCCCTGTTTTGAAAAGCGTTTGAGGCTGAAAAGCACGGCGGCTGCTGAAATCCACCCTCAGAAGGAGCAGTCCTGGTTAAATGTGCTTGTAGTTGTGACATCACAACCATGACGGGCTGTATTTGCAGATTACTGGGCGTTATACTGGCAGCACGTGCTGAAAACATACCTGGGCTGTACTACACTGGTCGGATCCTTATTTACATTACAGGGCACGAATGCGCAACACAAGTACCCTCCCTCAAAATCCGCGGAAGACAAGCGTCCAGGCTTTTTTCTGTCCTGGCACCAAAGTGGTGGAACGAGCTGCCCCTGGGTGTCCGAACGGCCGAGTCACTCGCTGTCTTCAAACGCAGACTGAAGACCCACCTCTTCAGAGAGTACTTGGACGAATAGTTCTATGGTCGCCTTATTGTATTGTGTTTAGCAATGTCTAAGCTTAGAGGTATCTTTTGAATTATTGGTCTATTCTAACTAGCTAAGGCTTTTCTTGGGTAAATAGCGAAGCACTTTGTAAGTCGCTCTGGATAAGAGCGTCTGCTAAATGCCGTAAATGTAAATGTAAGTACGTCATGTACCGAACACACAGTTACTGTTAACAAGAGAAAAATACACCAAACAATAAACAGAATAAAGAATAATCGTCATAGTGCGAATGTTCAGTACTGTGATGCGGTTAAATCCAGTTCAGTGACATTTAGAAGCTCAGTTCAGTTATAGATTAGGGTGTGAGATGTCCACTGTGGTTTGGAGCTCCTCAGGTCAATGTTTTGACCAAATTTGACTGATAGGTGGCAATTATTAAACCCAAGGGAGAACCTACACAAGTAGCAGAGAGTGTTAGGGGCCTGTTTTCACCCATCATCACAAAAAACCCTTCAGATCAATTCTGCTCGACTGCTCGTGTATCTTGAGGATCCTCTCGAACATCACAATATATTGCAATTAGGGCTGGGCGATATGGTAAAAAAAAAAAAATATCACGATATACACAACATTTATCCCGATACATTCAGTGATCACTGACTAAAAACATCAGTAGCATCAGATTCTTATAAACTACTGTTCAGATCTTCTCCTGTACTGAATACAGTGATTTATACTGTATTAATATTAATTTATTATATTATATATTATTAATATTAATTAATATTAATAAACACCTGCAGCTCTTCATCTAATGAACCCTTCAGTCTAATTACACTGTTAGTAATGAAACCTGCAGCTGATCAGTGTTTTAAGCACTAACAGTCTCCTCCATATGCTTAGAGAAGTTTACTGTTATCACCATAGCAACATTTATCACGATACGATAAAATATTGTCACATTGCCCAGCTCTAATTGCAATAAACTCTAATGTGGCAAATTGCCAAAGTGACTCAGCTATAATAATAAAACTCATTTCATATTACAAATATATATAATGTGTAATATATATATATAAAATGTATAATGTGGAAGTAGCGGTTCGGTGGTTAGAGCGCTGGGTTATTCATCGCATGGTTGTGGGTTCGAGACCCAGCCAGGCTAACCTGCCACTACTATTGGGCCTAAGGGATTCCAAGTCGGCCGACCCTGTGCTCTGATGTGAACTATCCAGCATAGATACTTCATGCATAACGTCATGCAGCCCAAAATGGCAATGACAGGGGTCCAAGCACAATAAGTAACTCACTTTATGCCGTCCTCCTTGTCGTCTCCCTCCGCCTTGTCCTCGTCTCGCTCTCCCTCCTTCTCTTTCTCCTTGTCCTCCTTGTCCTCCTGGTGGCTGCGGTTCACCTGTTGCTGCTGCTGCTGCTGCTGCTGCTGTTGCTGCTGCTGGTTATGCTGCGATTCAGAACCCAAGAAAAGCAAGCGTAAATCACCAGAGCGTCCACAAGCTCTCAAAACACGGCAGCTGAAGCACGGCTGTGGGAAAGACGCGCACACCTACCACTTATTCTAGCTGCTAATCTTTAGGATCTCGCTTAGATGCATGGTTTCACACACACACATACATACACACACTTGTACTGAGCAAAGAAATTAGCACTTTGCTGAGTGTGTTCACACACACAAAACCACCAGACTTTCCTCTAAACACACTCTGCCCTAGTTCCTCCGTGTCAGACTGTACACAGGTCAGAGTTTAAATTAGACCCAGACACATGCCAGCTTCACAACACGAAAAACCATCCTGACAGATCTCAACTTTTTCAGAGATGCAGATTTTAAGGAGCTAAAAACTAAAAACAAATGTAGAGATCAGATGCTTTTATTTGGATTAGGGATGCACCGATACCACTTCCTCCTTTTCCTTCCTGATTCCAGATTTTCAAGTGTCTGTCGATACGGAGTACCGATACCAACTCTGACTTGAAGACTGGATAGACGGCCATAAAAAGTTCCACTTATAATTTTAGAATCTGACTCCGAATAAGCGGCGTTTCCTTGTTGAGGAACTGCACATTTGAAAAGTTTCAGAGCTATGAAGAACACAATCTCCCACAATGCACTGGTAATTTACAGTAAACATCGTCTTTTTACTTCTAGGCAACAGGCGGTGGAATGAAATGGAGCCGAAGACGTTTGTTCATATGAGCCAGTGATTGTCGCGAGTCACTGGATGCCATGGCGTCCACATATTGTCCCATGCAGCTCATTAACAGTAGGTGTAGGTTGCTCAACAACATGATGTTCGTTTATGTGAGCTGTGCTTACAGTGTTTGCATCGTCAGCGATGCCAACTGATGAGGCATTATACAGCATTTCCCTGCATCAAAACATCACGCAAACACGTCCACAGAGGAAGGTGGACTGAACTGAGGGTAGAGCTGATGTAGTGGGACACAAACAGATCGAAGTGCTACTAAGCTGAACAACACTGCAGCTTTTATTACTGTGCAGGTGCAGCGCAGCCATCCTGCCAGCGTTTACTGGTTGAGGAACTGCACATTCGGAAAGTTTCTGAGCTATGAGGAATACAAATGGCCACAATGCAGAAACCTGTGCAGGTAGGGAAGCATAGTCTTGTGAATTTTACAGCAGTTAAAAGCTGTTTGAAGGTGCAAGTATTTGAAGGTGCAAGTATTTGTCACTGTACAGTGTGGACCGTACAGCGAAATGTGTCCTCCGCATTTAACCCATCTGGTAGTGAACACACACTCACACACACACGTGTTAGGGGCAGTGAGTACACACACACACCCAGAGCGGTGGGCAGCCAACTCCAGCGCCCCGGGGAGCAGAGAGGGTAAAGGGCCTTGCTCAAGGGCCCAACAGTGGCAGCTTGCCGAGCCCGGGAATCGAACCCACAACCCTGTTATCGATATCCCGGAGCTCTAACCGCTGAGCCACCACTGCCCCGGTTTGGTGAAGCTTAGCATTTCAGAGCAGTGAAAAAACGCCGGTTTGGATCCCGTCTCTGTGTAAAGAGCTGCTAAGCTTCAGTGTTTCCTTTTAAACGAGCTGCTGATACTTAACTTCTGGTTCAAAAAAACAAAAAACATGGAAACAAAAAGTGCTGAAAGTTTCATTAAACGTCTGTTTGATGGTAATAACTAGTCAGGACTGGTTGTATAAACGTAGGTAGGGTGTCAGTAAGCTATCTATAGTGCTCTCTGACGTGGTGCTCTGACCCTACTAGATGAACGCTGGTACTGAAGCGGAAGGTCGACGGCTTCACTCCCCAGGCCGGCTGAAGATGAGAGTGGAGGACCCCAAACTGCTCCCTGGGTGCTAAGGTGGCTAACCCACTGCTCCAGGTGTGTGAGTCAAAAGCAGAGGCTGAATCCGGCTGTTCTGCTGTGTGTGTGTGTGTGTGTGTGTGAGGAGGGTGAAGTGTGTTCCTGATTCCTATTCTACTGACACTTCTTCTCTGAAACGAGCCGAGTTCAACTGCAGCACTTCATTAAGATCTAAAAGTAGCCCGTCACACTCAAACCATGCTAACACTCACCACAGGAAGAAACACACAGCTAATAAGAGTGAGTGTGTGTGTGTGTGTGTGTGTGTGTGTGTGTGTGTGTGTGTGTGCGCGCTATTTCAGGATAGATTTGTTGCAGCCAGATCAGACAGTCCTGAATGATCTGGTCTTGTGCTTTACAGAGTAACCAGGCAGTATTTTTACATAGACTACAGTGTATACATGTAAATATTACAGATACACACACACACAGACACACACACACACACACACACATATACATACATACATATACACATTACAGATATAAATATTGTTATAATTTATTATTATATTATTATAATAATATTGTGTGTGTATATATATATGTGTGTGTGTGTGTGTGTGTTCCTGATAACTGACCAATAGAAATGTCTCAAACTGAGCTCCAGCTGCAGCAGAGCTCTTGTGATCGTCATGGTCAATAATTAACAAAGCATTCATGCTGAATCAACAGCCGAGCTTTTACTGTACTGAACCTGGAAACATCATCTCTGATCAGACTGAATTGAGGACGACATGCCAGTGAAGCCAGTGAAACCAGTGAAGCCAGTGAAGCCAGTGAAGCCAGTAAAGCCAAATGTTACGATCCTAAACTTCTCAAATCCAATCTCAGATCATCTTTTATGACTTTTTGCGACCCTCCCTCTCTGCCTCTCCGTCTCCCCCTCTCCCTCTCCGTCTCCCCCTCTCCCTCTCCGTCTCCCTCTCTGTCTGTCCCTCTCCCCCTCTGCCTCTCTGCCTCTGCTGTAAGCTCACACCGTATAAAGCTGTGTGTCAGGGCTGAAGAACAGAGTGAAGAGGAAGGAGCTGCTTCAGTATCACCCAGTTATCACTTCTTTATCTGTTTCCTTTTCCTGAACTACGAGAAAACACACACTCATCCATTACAGTCAGGAGACAGAGCGTGAGCACGTGAGCACTGAGCGGCTGAGAAAGAGGCTGAGGGGATGTTAAGAGAAGGGGGGCGTATGGAGGGAGAGAGAGAGACAGAGAGAGAGACAGAGAGTAGAGTGATTTCTCTCTCTCTCTCTCTCCACCCGGATGCCCTCATTCTGCCTGCGAGCCTGACAGCAGCGAGGAGCACCTCCAACACACACACACACACACACACACACACACACACACACACACAACAGTTACTGTTGCACTCAACCGTGCAGATTTACTCAACCATACAGTAACACTACCAGTCTGACTCGCCCTCACTCACTCTGTGTGCATGCACGAACGAACACACAAACACACACACACTCTTTGCTTTGTTGTTTAGCCCGTGTGGTACAGGTGAACTGCATGCTGGGTAGCGAAGTTTAAAAATGTTCAACTCCACCCGAAAACCCCTGCTCATCATGTGCCGGTTTTAACGAGACGACCAATAAAACGAGAGCTAACCTGAGGTGGAGTGAACACAGGGCTTACTGAGGTTAATGCTAAATGCTAAACCTGCTCACAGGGCTGGACGATATGGTAAAAATACTACATCACGATATTTAACGACTTATTCACGATATTTATCACGATACATGTGATCAGACTAAAAACTGATTCTTATAAACTACCATTCAGATCCTCTCCCAGACCAGCCTTTCGTCTGTGCTGCAGGGAACTCCTGCCATTCCTGTGACGAAGCCCCAATGAGGATTTTTAAAAGGTCTATAGGGAGCCATTTCAGTCAGAGCCATGGTGTGTGCAGCTGGTTCCCGTGTCTGGAGCATGGGCGTAAATGTGCCCAGCACAGAGGCCGTTTAATGAGGCCAGTTATGTCTGATCAACTTTTAAAAGGGGGCGATTGCTCGGTGCATCTCTACAAAACACACATTTCATTTAATTTAATTAATTAAATTCCTTTAAAAATTTTATATCTAAACAACACATCTGTTCTCTTCGCCTATCCCAGCTTAGGTCAGCCAAGCTACAGCACCCCTGGAGCAGAGCTAGGTCGAGGGCCTTGCCCAAAAGTGGCAGTTTAGCCAAAGTGGGTATTGAACCCACAACCATGTGATTGATCAAAAACCTGCGCTCTACCTGCTGTGTGAACAATAATTGTATATATGAGGTATAGGGTATTTCAGGCTAGTGGTTGAGGACAGTCGAATCTGAGCTGGGCTGTGTGGGTGTTCTTGGTATCTGGCTGAAAGGTGAGGTCACCTGCCTGTTGCCTGAGGAGAGCAGAGTTCACGGCCTGCTAAAGGAAGCACATGCTGGTTTCCTGAAGCTCATCGTGTTTTTACGGTCCTCCTCATTCAGTCATCGCAAATGTCAATTATGTCCAATTTGCTAATTAACTGCCCCTAGCACTAGCAATGCTCCCAACACAAGGAGGGTAAGGACCTGTCTCCTCCAATACATGCAAAGCCAGGCATCAGCGCCGGACCCCCAGCTCCACTGCCACGGCTGACCGCCATCGCTTTACGAGTGATGAGGGGAGACGGCTGTGGCAGGGGCGGCGGCATCTACCCACACGGAGAGAGCACGACCAACCAGGCTCTCTCTCAGACTCCGGCTGCTGATGGCAAAGCGGCATGGCTCGGGATTCTCTGAGCTCGGGAACCCCAGACCATAGCTCTAGCGAATCAGACCGCCCTAACGCAAACATCAAAGATGTGCTGAACAGAAAAGGTCTGATCCTGCAATGATCATAAAAACATCAGACCAATAGCAGATCATCTCGTCCCGCAAACACACCTGATCTGCAGAGCAGCAACTTCACAGGAGGCTTTCAGTGGACGTCAACGTAAACAGATGTTACTCCAGGTCAGTTTGGAGCATTTCTATTGGTCCGTTTATCATTAAATTGCTGTCTGAGACAACAACAGACCATGGAGTGGCCATTGCCGAGAGTTCATGGAACTGCATGCTGGGTAATGTAGTTAAATGAGTGTAGCTACCTGACTGCGGCCTCTGCGGCGGTAGTTCCTGCGGACAATATTCTTGTAGTTCTCGTTCTTCTTTGTCAGGTAGTAGAAGAGGACACACTCGGCTACAGTCTGAAACACACACACACACACACACACACACACACACACACACACACACACACACAGAGAGAGCGCGAGAGAGAGAGAGAGAGTTAACGCTGAGGGGAAGAATGGATCTGGCTCTGGATGTGTTTCCCACTGTATTAATAAATTCTTTAGAGCACAGAGGAGCGCAGAAGGGGGGGGGGGGGGGGGGGGGGGGGGGGGGGGGGAATTTGGGGCGAGGCGAGGCAGGGCTGTAATAATAACAGGGCAGGTGTACCTTCCTCTCCAGAAAGGAGGCAATCAGGCCAAAGTTCTTTGGGTGCTGGATAAACCTGGAGGAAGGGAGGAAGCGAGAGAGAGAGAGAGAGAGAGAGGGGAAATAATAATAAACTGTCAGAAGGGGTAACACATTACACTTACTGACACACACACACACACACACACACACACACACACACACACACAGACCCCCTTCAATTACAATTCTTTAGAGAATTAATCCATCACGTCTCCTCAAGTTTCATCATGATTCAATGTGTTGATTTAGACAGTAAACACAGATACTCTACAGATCAAACACATCACTAATATCAGGCTTATTAATGCTGCTGTCACCACATATCTACACACACACACACACGCGTATGTATTTAAAGCAGTGTAAGTACTTCTCGCGGAAGGTGTTCTTCTCCTGGTCGCTCCACATGTTCATGACCTGTCTGTCTTTGTAGATCTTCATGGGTCGTCCATCAGACCGTTCATGTTAATGAACTTTATCCTCTGCTGCTCCGCATCAAACAGCATCGGAGGAATCACCGCTAGCTGACGCATCTGCTTCTCCGAGTTCTACACACACACACACACACAGAGAGACAGAGAGAGAGAGAGAGAGAGAGAGAGAGAGAGAGAGAGAGAGAGAGAGAGATATAGAGAGAGAGAGAGAGATATAGAGAGAGAGAGAGAGAGAGAGAGAGATAGAGAGAGAGAGATAGAGAGAGAGAGATAGAGAGAGAGAGATAGAGAGAGAGATATGGGGGTAATTCATAATGAAAGAGAAAAATCTAAAAGGAAAAACACAAAATAAAAAACATCAAAATGAAGAAATACCGATCAGAGCGCGCATTCTGAGATGCCCGAAATGTTAGACTGTGTGTGTGTGTGTGTGTGTGTGTGTGTGTGTGTGTGTGTGTGTGTGTGTGCGCACGCGTGTGTGTGTGTATAGGAAGTGCATGAGCCACAAAACCTCCCCAGTTGTGAAACAGACGGTGGTGTAGGGTGTAACAACAAACGTCTAGACCAGAAGTCAAAAGCATGCAAGTCAGCCACACACACACACACACACACACACACACACACACACACACTTCTTCCTCTGATCATAAGAAAAATAAGCGTTGTGTGTGTGTGCTAGTGTGTGCGCGTTTGGGTTCTCACCTCTTGCTCTGAAATGCCGTCGATAATCTCAGAGACTTCGTGTTCACTACGAGCTGCTGAAGCCAATCCACCACGCTGGCCCACCCTTGCTGTAGAGACAACACACACACACACACACACACACACACACACACACACACACACACACAAATCAGTTAGTAAAAAGCTGTGGATAATAAATAATTTATAAATAAATAAATAATGATTAGAAAACAGCTCTGTAGATTCTGCTTGAAGCAGAAAAGCCTCTGATTGGCTGCTGTCTACCCCGCTCACTTCTCCCTAAGCTCCGCCTCCACAAGCCTGTTATTGATCCCCTAATGTGTTGCAGTCTGGCATACAAAGGTATTGAGGATGCAGATGAGTGTAAAAACGACAAATTAGAAAGACTACATTACCACAATCCCCCTCTGTCTTACTTCTGCATGCGCTCCTGCAGCTCCCTCTGTTTGCGGATCTCGGGGAACTGCTTCTCGTAGTACTCTCGGACCTTGCTCTCTTTGGCTCTGCGGCGAGGGTTGTTCTCGATACGCTCCACCTTCTTCTCCCACGCCTCCATCAGCTGGTCATAGCGCTGACAAAACTTCTGCTCCTGCACGTGCGCACACACACACACACACACACACACAATGAAGTTAGTGAAAAATGGCAACAACAGAGAAACAATGTTGAGAATATGTCCAAATGTTTGTGGACACCTCTTTTAAATAAATGCATTCAGATACACCCATTGCTGACACAGATGTGCAAATGCACACACACACAGCTTGTCTAGTCCCTGTCGTGGGCTAGAGGGGTATAACGCCCCCCCCCCAGCATTGAGCTGTGGAGGAGCTGTGTTCTCTAGAATGATGGATGGTGGAGCTCCATTCAGTACTTCTGGATGGGATAAGTTGGGAACGAGGTGGTAATTATCCAACATCCTGGCCTCACTAAAGATCTTGTAGCTGAATGCAATCAAATCCTCACAGCAATGCTCACAGCTCCAGAACCTAGCAGAAAGTCTTCTTCTCTGGACAGTAGAGACAGTTACTCCGACAAAAGCAGGATCAGCTCTTTTTAACAACCTTGATTTCAGAAGAAGCGATGAATAAGCAGGTGTCCCAATACTTTTGTCTCTATATATATATATATATATATATATATATATATATATATATATATATAGATAGATAGATAGATAGTTTTGAAGGGTTGTCTGGATACTTTTGGACAGGTAATGTGTGTGTGTGTGTGTGTGTGTGTGTGTGTGTGTGTGTGTGTGTGTGTGTGTGTGTGAGGTCACTTACCCATTGTTTGCGAGCGTGGTTTCTCCTCTTGAAGTACAGAATGAGCTTCTTCCTCATCACCTGATTTCTAGAGAAAGAAATAAGAGGATTTACTCTATGGCACACACACACACACACACACACACACACACACACACACACACACACACACACAGATATACATCTACCATGTTGCTATGGAGATCAAGCATCACTGCATTTGTGCTTGGAAAAGGGGTGTCCAAACTTTTGCACATCACTTATAAATGCATCTTCTAATGCAGGTGACCTCTGCCTTCTCCTGTCTACACACACTGTCACAAGCTGTCAATCAAACGAATCAAAGGGCCGTAAGCGTGTGAAGCCGGCAGCCGGGCAGGCTCTGCAGCTCCAGATCACCGAATGACCGAACCCACAATCAGCCTCAACTGCCTAGTAACCGTCTCCGAGCCTCATTACTGCAACCACCCAACACCTACCTAGTAGTCTTACAGCAACCACCTGGGATACCATACTAACCGCCCAGCAGCCGCCCATCAAGACCACAGCAAACATCCATCAACCACCATTAAATATATATAAACACACAAACAAACAAACAAACAAACAAAAACAGCGGCAACCAGCTAGCAACACCACAGCAGCCGCCTAGCAACACCACAGCAGCCGCATAGCCCGACTACCATAGCCCTTCAGCTGGACTGCGGTGAGAGGAAAGGCTCTTTACTGCCCTCTGGTGGAGTCTAGAGTTCAGACATCTCCGGTTCATTAAATATGAGAATACAAATTACAACAAAGAGAAGCTAATTTGCATATCAAATATCCTCATTTACAATCCGACTTCCATAACTGGTCAAATAATAAACCGATTTGACCCCTCAGACTCGCCCGAGAGAGAGTCCCTATACAACGTAAGCAGGTCTGATGGGAGCAGACTACTGGGTGCTGCAGACGGCAGTGTGAGGATTATCTAGAACTTATCTAGAACTTGCACACATTTCAGGCTCGCTTTCAGAACCA
>NC_132883.1:43467137-43554210 GCF_030463535.1 Salminus brasiliensis | reverse complement strand
TTCCCTCTCTCTCTCTCTCTCTCTCGCTCTCTCACAGATGTGTACAGATGTATCCTCTCTCTGCTAAAAGAAACGTGGACTAAAAGCATGTGTTGCTCTCGGTGGTCAGAGGTCACCCCCCCATTCCTCAGTGGTAAATATGTGGACCTGCGGAAACTCTTCCAGCAGCTCTCTCCTGCTTACCACTGTCACTTACTATATAGACACACACACACACACACTATATGGACAAAAGTAATGGGACACCTACACGTTACACCGACAGGAGCTTTTATATGACACCCCAGTCTAAACCCATAGGCATTATTAATATGGAACGGGTCCCCCTTTGCTCTAAGCTCTACCAGCAGCAGCAGCAGGTCTGGAGCTCTGCAGTTATTGAGTCAGTCTGAGACCTTTCTGCACTCTGCTCTGAGCTCAGCACTCGGCCCTGACCCCGCTCTGTGACTTTACGTGGGCTGAGCTGCTCTCTGTGAGCTGTTCCTCCCAAACTCTTCCACTGTTCAATAATAACATCACTCACAGCTGATGGAGGAAGATCTAGGAGGGAGGAGATTTCACCAGCTGACTTGTTGTTGTTGGTGCAGCGGTGTCTCCAATTACATACAGAATCACGCTGGAGTTCAGTGAGCTCTTCAGAACCTCCCGTTCTTTCACTGATGTGTGGAAGAAAGGCAGACTGCAGGAGTCTAGGGGCTTGATTTTATGCACCTGTGGCAACGGGACTGAATGAAACACCTGACTTCAATGCTTATGGGGTATCCCAATACTTTTGTCCATATACAAATAATTAGGACTCCGAGAGACCAGGACGTCTGGAGCAATGTACTCTGGACAGAAAGCTGAGGCTGCAGTGGCTCTGCACAGGCTCACCAACATTGGAGATCTGCTGAGACAGCGGCTTGAATCTGTGGACCCATCCTGCCTTGTGTGAACAGTCCAGGCTGGTGGAGGTGGTGGTGTAATGGCGTGGGAATGGTTTCTGTCCTGACTTGACCATGACCACATACCCATCTAACCCATCTAACAGCATCTCACCAGAATCTTAGAGGACTGTTTCAGCGTCCTCTGGAAACCATGGCATGAAGAACGGAGGCTGTTCTGAGAGCAAAGCGATGATGAAGATGAGGAGTAAATCTGTCAGACGAGCAGGGAGCAGGACGGTCACGATCAAAACCTCCTTCATTAGCATTAGATTACTGAGAGCCTGCTCATCCGTGTGGTCAGGAACAGCATCTAAAGCTTAAATGCTCTGTTTTCAGTACCTGTGAATTACCTCCTATTTCCAGGCCTTAAAATAGAGCATGATGAAGCTGATGAAAGCCTGCATGACTCACGCTTCACTTTCAGTGATCTTTTCAGTCTCGTATGGTTGCTTTTCTCCTCTGAGTGTGACTCACAGATTACTCATAACGAGCACATTTTTAATGCTCACTTATCTTTCAGAGCTTTTGAAGGTGTTCAGTAAGATAATGACTGAACGAAGAGTGAGTTACTAGTGTTTTCCATGTGGAACCCTGTTCTCTTCTCTTCTGTATAAGACAGGTTCTGCTTAGACAGCATTGTTCTACACTACACTACACTACACTATACTATACTATACTACACTACACTATAATATAATATACTACACTACACTATAATATACTATATTATAATATACTACACTACACTATACTACACTATACTATACTATACTATACTACACTACACTATACTATATTTTATTATACTATATTATACTATATTATATTATACTACACTACACTATACTACACTATACTACACTACACTATATTATAATATACTACACTACACTATACTACACTATACTATACTATACTACACTACACTATACTATATTATAATATACTACACTACACTATACTACACTACACTATACTATACTATATTATACTACACTATATTTTATTATACTATATTATACTATATTATATTATACTATATTATATTATACTATATTATACTACTACACTACACTACATCATAAATCACCAGTACTGCTGACTGCTATGCTGTGCTCTACAGCAGGGCTCTGTGGGGCCGGTGTCGGTTTGGTGATGTTTCTGTTCAAACACATTTAGTTGAGAAGAAAAACAGCAGTAATTGCACCTCAGTTTCAGACGGTCGTTCCAGGTCTCCAGAGAGAGGGAGATTATGAGTGAAACGGAGAGGCTTGTTGTGGTTAATGACAAAGTGCTTTCCTTGGCTTCTAACTCAGGTAGCTGCCATTAGCCCAAATGAGGCTTCAGCTGCGGAGGCCCATTATTTCTGCCGGAACTGCAGACTCCCGCTCCCCTACCCCTCCACCACCCCCACACCCCCCCACCCCCTACCCCTCAGTGGCTCTGCTCACGCTGTGTGTAATTACACCAGAGTGATCCGAAAGGAGCCGGCTTATCCGGAGAGCGGAGAGGTGGCAGAGAGATGAAAAAATGTGGAGCGAGGAGGAAAAAATAGAACACCTTAAAAGGCTTTCAAAGGGGTCTCCATCACAGCAGCCTGGAGCACTGCAGACTGATGAGTGGGCGGCGTGGGGGAGGGAGGGGCGAGATACAGTAAGAGAGAGAGAACTGAAAAGAGGGAAATTAGGACAGAGAGGGAGAGACAGTGAGGGATGGAGACAGAGAGAGAGAGAGATGGAGAGAGAGAGAGAGATATTGAGAGAGAGAGAGAGATGGAGAGAGAGAGAGATAGAGAGAGAGACGGAGAGAGATTGAGAGAGAGAGAGAGATTGAGAGAGAGATGGAAGAACATGCAAATGAATGCAGTTGTGGAATAATGACTTCAAACCTCTCTCTCTCTCTCTCTCTCTCTCTCTCTCTCAGAGGGGTGGTGAAGGCTGTTTGTCTAGCTCTGTTGCTGGGAGTGTTGTATGAGTCAGTATATATTACAGAGAGAGAGAGAGACAGAGAGAGAGACAGAGAGAGAGATTATTTAGAGTTATTTAGACATGCTTCTGCTGTGAGACAAAGATGCAGCCTCTCAACAATAAGCTTTGAGCTGATATTCTATCATCCAGTCCAGCAGAGGGTGTTTCTCAGTGTTTCTCACTTTTACAGTCTTACCTTAAGTAAAGTAGACTGTACTACACTGTACACTGTACTGCTATACTATAGTAAAATATACTGTACTACACTGTACACTGTACTGCTATACTATAGTAAAATATACTGTACTACACTGTACACTGTACTGCTATACTATAGTAAAATATACTGTACTACACTGTACTGCTATACTATAGTAAAATATACTGTACTACACTGTACACTGTACTGCTATACTATAGTAAAATATACTGTACTACACTGTACTGCTATACTATAGTAAAATATACTGTACTACACTGTACACTGTACTGCTATACTATAGTAAAATATACTGTACTACACTGTACTGCTATACTATAGTAAAATATACTGTACTACACTGTACACTGTACTGCTATACTACAGTAAAATATACAATATTACACTGGACACTGTACTGCTATACTATAGTAAAATATACTGTACTACACTGTACTGCTATACTATAGTAAAATATACTGTACTACACTGTACACTGTACTGCTATACTATAGTAAAATATACTGTACTACACTGTACTGCTATACTATAGTAAAATATACTGTACTACACTGTACACTGTACTGCTATACTATAGTAAAGTATACTGTACTACACTGCACTGTTATACTATAGTAAAGTAGACTGTACTACACTGTACACAGCACTGCTATACTACAGTAAAATATGACGTACTATACAGCCGTGTTATACTATAGTAAAACATGCTGTAGTACACTAGGCAGTGAGCTGAAGAGTAAGAACTGTACTTTACAGAAAGGAAGGTTTGCAGCTCGGCCACATTAATATGTAGCGTGGGAGTTTTTATAAATATGGAACAAGTGTGTGACTCTGTGTTTATGTGTGTGTAAGAGTATGTGTGTGTCGTGTGTGTCGGGGGTAGGTGTTTATTCAAATTGTTTATTCAAATTCTGTGATAGTATTCTCAGAGTGATTCAGCTTCAGCTACAGAATTTTTCAGCTACGGAGTCAGACAGTTTTGTTGGTCTACAGTCAGAATCTACAGTCGGAGTCAGACAGTTTTGTTGGTCTACAGTCAGAATCAGACAGTTTTGTTGGTCTACAGTCGGAATCAGACAGTTTTGTTGGTCTACAGTCAGAATCTACAGTCGGAGTCAGACAGTTTTGTTGGTCTACAGTCGGAATTAGACAGTTTTGTTGGTCTACAGTCAGAATCAGACAGTTTTGTTGGTCTACAGTCGGAATTAGACAGTTTTGTTGGTCTACAGTCGGAATCAGACAGTTTTGTTGGTCTACAGTCAGAATCAGACAGTTTTGTTGGTCTACAGTCGGAATCTACAGTCGGATTCATACAGTTTTGTTGGTCTACAGTCAGAATCAGACAGTTTTGTTGGTCTACAGTCGGAATTAGACAGTTTTGTTGGTCTACAGTCAGAATCAGACAGTTTTGTTGGTCTACAGTCGGAATCTACAGTCGGATTCATACAGTTTTGTTGGTCTACAGTCAGAATCAGACAGTTTTGTTGGTCTACAGTCGGAATTAGACAGTTTTGTTGGTCTACAGTCGGAATCAGACAGTTTTGTTGGTCTACAGTCGGAATCAGACAGTTTTGTTGGTCTACAGTCAGAATCAGACAGTTTTGTTGGTCTACAGTCGGAATCTACAGTCGGATTCAGACAGTTGTGTTGGTCTACAGTCAGAATCAGACAGTTTTGTTGGTCTACAGTCGGAATCAGACAGTTGTGTTGGTCTACAGTCGGATTCAGTCGGATTTAGATTTGTTGTTTTAGATTAGACGTTGTTGTGAAAGATAAGATGGTGACATTAGAGAGAGATGTGATACAGAGGCAGTGTTTTTGCCCTACAGTAAATTTGATGAATTACAAAGAAATAATCCCCCTAACTCTCTCGTGTGTGTGTGTGTGTGTGTGTGTGTGTGTGGGCTGAAAGTAAGAGAGTGCAGTAAGTAGAGCACACACCCTCTTCTCTCAGAGTGCACCTCCAGTATTTCCTCCTATCCCGACTCTCTACTGTACTCTCTCTGAACTCTCACAAATATTATTCAAATATGATTTATTTCTTCTCTTCTTTATTATTACTTTAGACCTCAGGCTTAGACCTCAGGCTTAGACCTCAGGCTGATTTGAGACCTTTAGCCCTTTAAACTAAGTCCTTATAAAGTCTAGTTATTATATATATATATATATATATATATAAGAGAGTCTATATCTATCTCTTCCTGTCTGTCTAGCTCTCCTCTCTCACCTACTGTCTCTCTCTTGCTCTTATTCTCGTCCCCTCTCCCTTCTCTCATACTCTCTCTCTCTCTCTCTCTCTCTCTCTCTCTCTCTAATGAATGCTGGTCAGTGTAGTGTGTATAATGTGGCTATTCTCCTGCATTTCCTCAGTAGGGCTATAGGTCAGTAGTGAGACACACACACACACACACACACACACACACACACACACACACACACACACACAATCAGGCTAGAGGTCAGTGGTGATTAACACAGTGAATGTGACCTTTCCTCCAGTAGCTGCTCTCTCACTATTAATCACAGTTCGGCCCCATTCACCTCTCATAATGGCTCTGTGGATTAATGAGGCTCCTTCAGACATACACACACACACACACACACACACTCTCAGAGAGAGAGAGAGAGAGAGAGAGAGAGAGATAGTGATATAGAAAGGAGGCTGTCACTGTCTGTCCAGAAACCCTGCAATGGTTGTTTACTTTAGCTGACTCTCTCTCTCTCTCTCTCTCTCTCTCTCTCTGTGTCTCTCTCTCTGTCTCTCTCTCTCTCTGTGTGTCTCTCTCTCTGTCTCTGTCTCTCTCTCTCTCTCTCTGTCTCTGTCTCTCTCTCTCTGTGTGTGTCTCTCTCTCTGTGTGTCTCTCTCTCTCTGTGTCTCTCTCTCTCTCCGTCTCTCTCTCTCTCTCTCTGTCCACTCTGTGACCTGAATGGTCTGGCAGCTGATTAATGGTGAGTGCTGGCCTTGGGTTCCAGCAGCAGTGATAGCCTTAACTAAATGGAGCCTCTCACACACAGGAGGAGGGATTCTGCTGTGTGTGTCTCACAGAGACGAGGTCTGTGATGACAATTATATCAGCAGGAGGAGCTTTTGTGTGTCAGTATTTTTTTAGCAAACAGACTAAATAAAGACAAAGAAATTAAATTAAAGGTAAAATAATGAAATAAATATAAATTAAATAAAAATGATTCACAACTAATGTACAGTTTAATAAAGAGCTCAAAACAATAGAAACCCATATTTTACCACCAGGCTACAAGTCTGGAACTGTACTAACTGTATAACTGTAGTAGCTGTGGTATAACTGTAGTATAACTGTACAATATCCGGTATATTGTATAACTGTATAACTGTAGTATAACTGTGGTATAACTGTTGTATATCTGTATAACTGTAGTATATCTGTAGTATAACTGTAGTATAATTGTATAACTGTAGTATAACTGTAGTATATCTGTATATCTGCAGTATATATGTAGTATAACTGTAGCATAACTGTATAACTGTAGTATAACTGTAGTATAATTGTATAACTGTAGTATAACTGTATAACTGTAGGCTGAGAAAAGCTGATTTCTGGCCTAATTATTACTATAAATCAGACACTGTGTGTGTGTGTGTGTGTGTGTGTGTGTGTGTGTAGGTGCTCCGTTCATAAGGAAACACAATCCATCCTTCTCCATCTTCAGAAAGGAACCCCCTACAGCCCTTAGCAACCTATAGTTGCCTTGACAACCAGTCAGTAACCTATATTACTCTCTGTAACTGTAGCAACCGGCAGCAATGCCACCAGCCCATAATAACCCCCCTAGGTGCAGTAACCTGTGCTGCTGCAGTTTGGAGAGTTTGGAATAAGGCAGAGTGAGGCAGGCGAGATCAGAGTCAGTGTGAGGAGTTCACCGACCTGCGTGTGTGTGTGAGTGTGTGTGAGTGTGTGTGGGGTTGTGTTTGCACTAGGAGCTGCCGGCCCTAAGACCTGAGAGTAGTAAACACTGCGCCTGTGAGTGTGTGTGTGTGTATTTGAGAGAAGTTGAGCTTGTAGGTTATTAGCCTGATATTTGTCTTGAGCCCTGGCAAATGCTGATGTTTATGTGTGTGTGTGTTAGTGTGTGTGTGTGTGTGTGTGTGTGTGTGTGTGTACATTAGGTTAGAAATGTGCTGATGTCATAGAAGAACCAGAGAAAAACAGATCTAACGCACAGAACCAACAAACTGCTCATGTTTTTATGTATAACTGTAGTGAGTGTAGAATAACTGTAGTGAGTGTAGAATAACTGTAGTGAGTGTAGAATAACTGTAGTGAGTGTAGAATAACTGGAGTGAGTGTAGTATAACTGTAGTGAGTGTAGTATAACTGTAGTGAGTGTGGAATAACTGTAGTGAGTGTAGTATAACTGTAGTGAGTGTAGAATAACTGGAGTGAGTGTAGAATAACTGTAGTGAGTGTATAATAACTGTAGTGAGCGTAGAATAACTGTAGTGAGCGTAGAATAACTGGAGTGAGCGTAGTATAACTGTAGTGAGCGTAGAATAACTGTAGTGAGCGTAGAATAACTGGAGTGAGTGTAGTATAACTGTAGTGAGTGTAGTATAACTGTAGTGAGTGTAGAATAACTGTAGTGAGTGTATAATAACTGTAGTGAGTGTAGAATAACTGGAGTGAGTGTATAATAACTGTAGTGAGTGTAGAATAACTGTAGTGAGTGTAGTATAACTGGAGTGAGTGTAGTATAACTGTAGTGAGTGTAGTATAACTGGAGTGAGTGTAGAATAACTGTAGTGAGTGTATAATAACTGGAGTGAGTGTAGTATAACTGTAGTGAGTGTAGAATAACTGTAGTGAGTGTATAATAACTGGAGTGAGTGTAGTATAACTGGAGTGAGTGTATAATAACTGTAGTGAGTGTATAATAACTGGAGTGAGTGTAGTATAACTGTAGTGAGTGTATAATAACTGTAGTGAGTGTAGAATAACTGTAGTGAGTGTAGTATAACTGTAGTGAGTGTATAATAACTGTAGTGAGTGTAGTATAACTGTAGTGAGTGTAGAATAACTGTAGTGAGTGTAGTATAACTGTAGTGAGTGTATAATAACTGGAGTGAGTGTAGTATAACTGGAGTGAGTGTATAATAACTGTAGTGAGTGTATAATAACTGTAGTGAGTGTATAATAACTGTAGTGAGTGTAGTATAACTGTAGTGAGTGTAGAATAACTGTAGTGAGTGTAGTATAACTGTAGTGAGTGTATAATAACTGTAGTGAGTGTAGTATAACTGTAGCATGACTATATAGAATAACTGTATAACTGTAGTGAGTGTATAATAACTGGAGTGAGTGTAGTATAACTGTAGTGAGTGTAGAATAACTGTAGTGAGTGTAGTATAACTGTAGTGAGTGTATAATAACTGGAGTGAGTGTAGAATAACTTAAGCATGACTATATAGAATAACTGTATAACTGTAGTGAGTGTAGTATAACTGTAGTGAGTGTATAATAACTGGAGTGAGTGTATAATAACTGTAGTGAGTGTAGAATAACTGTAGTGAGTGTAGAATAACTGGAGTGAGTGTAGTATAACTGTAGTGAGTGTAGAATAACTGGAGTGAGTGTAGTATAACTGTAGTGAGTGTAGAATAACTGTAGTGAGTGTAGAATAACTGGAGTGAGTGTAGTATAACTGTAGTGAGTGTAGAATAACTGGAGTGAGTGTAGTATAACTGTAGTGAGCGTAGAATAACTGTAGTGAGTGTAGAATAACTGGAGTGAGTGTAGAATAACTGGAGTGAGTGTAGTATAACTGTAGTGAGTGTATAATAACTGGAGTGAGTGTATAATAACTGTAGTGAGTGTAGTATAACTGTAGTGAGTGTAGAATAACTGGAGTGAGTGTAGAATAACTGTAGTGAGTGTAGAATAACTGGAGTGAGTGTAGAATAACTGGAGTGAGTGTAGTATAACTGTAGTGAGCGTAGAATAACTGTAGTGAGTGTAGAATAACTGGAGTGAGTGTAGAATAACTGGAGTGAGTGTAGTATAACTGTAGTGAGTGTATAATAACTGGAGTGAGTGTATAATAACTGTAGTGAGTGTAGTATAACTGTAGTGAGTGTAGAATAACTGGAGTGAGTGTAGTATAACTGTAGTGAGTGTAGTATAACTGTAGTGAGTGTATAATAACTGGAGTGAGTATAATAACTGTAGTGAGTGTAGTATAACTGTAGTGAGTGTAGTATAACTGTAGTGAGTGTAGAATAACTGGAGTGAGTGTATAATAACTGTAGTGAGTGTATAATAACTGGAGTGAGTGTAGTATAACTGGAGTGAGTGTAGTATAACTGGAGTGAGTGTAGTATAACTGTAGTGAGTGTAGAATAACTGGAGTGAGTGTAGTATAACTGGAGTGAGTGTAGTATAACTGGAGTGAGTGTAGTATAACTGTAGTGAGTGTAGAATAACTGGAGTGAGTGTATAATAACTGTAGTGAGTGTAGAATAACTGTAGTGAGTGTAGAATAACTGGAGTGAGTGTAGTATAACTGTAGTGAGTGTGGAATAACTGTAGTGAGTGTAGTATAACTGTAGTGAGTGTAGAATAACTGGAGTGAGTGTAGAATAACTGTAGTGAGTGTATAATAACTGTAGTGAGCGTAGAATAACTGTAGTGAGCGTAGAATAACTGGAGTGAGTGTAGTATAACTGTAGTGAGTGTAGAATAACTGGAGTGAGTGTAGTATAACTGTAGTGAGTGTGGAATAACTGTAGTG
The DNA here is from genome assembly GCF_030463535.1 of Salminus brasiliensis. Classification (NCBI taxonomy): domain Eukaryota; kingdom Metazoa; phylum Chordata; class Actinopteri; order Characiformes; family Bryconidae; genus Salminus; species Salminus brasiliensis. The sequence goes on along the minus strand of NC_132883.1, from coordinate 43,544,335 downwards.
AGTGTAGTATAACTGGAGTGAGTGTAGTATAACTGGAGTGAGTGTATAATAACTGTAGTGAGTGTAGAATAACTGTAGTGAGTGTAGAATAACTGGAGTGAGTGTATAATAACTGGAGTGAGTGTATAATAACTGTAGTGAGTGTAGAATAACTGGAGTGAGTGTATAATAACTGTAGTGAGTGTATAATAACTGTAGTGAGTGTATAATAACTGTAGTGAGTGTATAATAACTGGAGTGAGTGTATAATAACTGTAGTGAGTGTAGAATAACTGTAGTGAGTGTAGTATAACTGTAGTGAGTGTAGTATAACTGTAGTGAGTGTAGTATAACTGTAGTGAGTGTGGAATAACTGGAGTGAGTGTATAATAACTGTAGTGAGTGTATAATAACTGTAGTGAGTGTAGTATAACTGTAGTGAGTGTAGTATAACTGTAGTGAGTGTAGTATAACTGGAGTGAGTGTATAATAACTGGAGTGAGTGTATAATAACTGTAGTGAGTGTAGTATAACTGTAGTGAGTGTAGTATAACTGTAGTGAGTGTGGAATAACTGTAGTGAGTGTAGTATAACTGTAGTGAGTGTAGAATAACTGTAGTGAGTGTAGAATAACTGGAGTGAGTGTATAATAACTGGAGTGAGTGTATAATAACTGTAGTGAGTGTAGAATAACTGTAGTGAGTGTAGTATAACTGTAGTGAGTGTAGTATAACTGTAGTGAGTGTAGTATAACTGGAGCGAGTGTGGAATAACTGGAGCGAGTGTAGAATAACTGTAGTGAGTGTAGAATAACTGTAGTGAGTGTAGAATAACTGGAGTGAGTGTATAATAACTGGAGTGAGTGTAGAATAACTGGAGTGAGTGTAGAATAACTGGAGTGAGTGTAGTATAACTGTAGTGAGTGTAGAATAACTGTAGTGAGTGTAGAATAACTGTAGTGAGTGTATAATAACTGTAGTGAGTGTAGAATAACTGGAGTGAGTGTAGTATAACTGTAGTGAGTGTAGTATAACTGTAGTGAGTGTATAATAACTGTAGTGAGTGTAGAATAACTGGAGCGAGTGTAGTATAACTGTAGTGAGCGTAGAATAACTGTAGTGAGCGTAGAATAACTGGAGTGAGCGTAGTATAACTGTAGTGAGTGTAGAATAACTGTAGTGAGTGTAGAATAACTGTAGTGAGTGTAGTATAACTGGAGTGAGTGTATAATAACTGTAGTGAGTGTATAATAACTGTAGTGAGTGTAGAATAACTGTAGTGAGTGTAGTATAACTGTAGTGAGTGTAGTATAACTGTAGTGAGTGTATAATAACTGTAGTGAGTGTAGAATAACTGTAGTGAGTGTAGTATAACTGTAGTGAGTGTAGAATAACTGTAGTGAGTGTAGTATAACTGTAGTGAGTGTAGAATAACTGTAGTGAGTGTATAATAACTGGAGTGAGTGTAGTATAACTGGAGTGAGTGTATAATAACTGTAGTGAGTGTAGTATAACTGTAGTGAGTGTAGAATAACTGGAGTGAGTGTAGTATAACTGTAGTGAGTGTAGTATAACTGTAGTGAGTGTATAATAACTGGAGTGAGTGTATAATAACTGTAGTGAGTGTAGAATAACTGTAGTGAGTGTAGAATAACTGGAGTGAGTGTAGTATAACTGTAGTGAGTGTATAATAACTGTAGTGAGTGTAGAATAACTGTAGTGAGTGTAGTATAACTGTAGTGAGTGTAGAATAACTGTAGTGAGTGTAGTATAACTGTAGTGAGTGTAGAATAACTGTAGTGAGTGTATAATAACTGGAGTGAGTGTAGTATAACTGGAGTGAGTGTATAATAACTGTAGTGAGTGTAGTATAACTGTAGTGAGTGTAGAATAACTGGAGTGAGTGTAGAATAACTTAAGCATGACTATATAGAATAACTGTATAACTGTAGTGAGTGTAGTATAACTGTAGTGAGTGTATAATAACTGGAGTGAGTGTATAATAACTGTAGTGAGTGTAGAATAACTGTAGTGAGTGTAGAATAACTGTAGTGAGTGTAGAATAACTGTAGTGAGTGTAGAATAACTGGAGTGAGTGTAGTATAACTGTAGTGAGTGTAGAATAACTGGAGTGAGTGTAGTATAACTGTAGTGAGTGTAGTATAACTGTAGTGAGTGTATAATAACTGGAGTGAGTGTATAATAACTGGAGTGAGTGTATAATAACTGTAGTGAGTGTAGTATAACTGTAGTGAGTGTATAATAACTGGAGTGAGTGTATAATAACTGGAGTGAGTGTATAATAACTGTAGTGAGTGTAGAATAACTGTAGCATGACTATATAGAATAACTGTATAACTGTAGTGAGTGTAGAATGACCGCATAACTGTAGTATGTAATATGTAACATGTAATAATACATAATAAAGTGAGAGAGTGTGTAAGTGTTTGTGTGTGTGTGTGTGTGTGTGTTTGTGTGTGTTTGTGTGTGTGTTTACTGTAACAGATACTACAGCCCTGCTCAGCAGCTCTCCTGAGGGAATCAGTAACCTCAGGGTCAAACAGTAACTGGGTTATAAGTGAGCTTTGGAGTTTTAGTGTTACACAATTACACACACACACACACACACACACACACACACACACACACACACACACACACACACACAATAAACAGCTGGTAGTAATGGAGAGGGACACAATAAGCCAGCAGTGTTGGGTGTTGGTGTGTACAGTAATCGACTGTGTGTGAGTGGGCAGCAGCTTAAGGATCTTCACGTGTGTGTGTGTGTATCACATGTGCATACACACACACACACACTCTTATTCTGGGAATAAAGCTGTATGAGATGGCGTGAGTGAGTCTCCCTTAGGCTGCTTTGACTCATTGTGTTCCTCATGTCTAAGAATAAACACAGAGCCGTGTGTGTTTTAAGCACACTGTGTGTCCAAATGTTTGTGGACACCCCTTCTAATGAATGCATTCAGCGTTTAATCAGTGTTCTCAGGGTGTTCTCAGTCAGGGGGTCTTCGGTTCTCAGCTGGATTCTGAGTGTTACAGTTGAAAACAGTGTTCGCATCTCTATAAGCAGTGTGTTAATGATCCATCTGTATCTGTGTGTGTGTGTGTGTGTGTGGTAAGGCTTTTCAGTCTCAGGAGGAGTGGCAGCCTCAGGCTGCCCGGGGTAATCAAATTATGAAATAGCCTGGCAAAATGAATGTATTCCCTCTTTTAGCCAGCAAACAGGGACACACACACACACACACACACACGGCAGGGTCGTACCAGAATAAGATCAATGGGACTGACAGGGAGAGCAAAAAGGCTCCAAGAGATTTGAAGCATGACCAATAAATAACATCCTACCGTCTCTCTCTCTGTGTCACACACACACACACACACACACACACACACACACACACACAGACACACACACAGCCTGTTTGAAAAGCGCCCCCTATTATGACACAGAGAGGGAGGGGAAGATCACGAGGGCCTCCTGACCTTTCACCTCCATTTGGCAAATGTGTGTGTGTGTGTGTGTGTGTGCGTCAGAGAGAGAGACTCTGTGTGGACAGAGTGTTTTTTTTTGTGGGGGGGGGGGGGGGTCTGCCTAATGGTGCCTGCTGCCAAACAGATCTACCAGATACCCCCCACCCCTCTCTCTCACACACAGGCTTGTTTTTACACAGTGTCGGGACCTGCTGTATGCTCTATATGTGTAGTGTATAGGTGTAGTATCTACATGTAAAATGAATATGTGCTGTATGTAGGGTATATGTATGGCCGTATGTATACAGTGCTCTTTGTAATATCAATCTGGTAATGATAGCAGAACCCGTTTTGGCGCTATGTAGAACCAAGTACAGCGCCATCTGCAGGAGCCTGAAGTTACTACGCCCTTAAACACACAAGATATATATAAATACAGGTGACTGTAGAAAACACGGACGCCGTGGTTCCACCCCCCTCTGTTCCATAGAAATGAAGCCTGAACCGTGTTGTTACAATGCCATGGGTGGAGTCAGACTCACTTACTTATTTGGTAGACCCGCCCCCTTCCCCCAGACAGATCCTCAGTGTCTCAGACCGTCTTCACTGAGCTTCCAGTGCAGAGGCAGAGCGGGTTTCCCCCTGGATTCCCAGTCTGTCCGGTAAGTGGACAACAGCTCCAACAGTGAAAGTGCAGCTCATGTAAGTTCCTCTACAGCTCAGCTCCTCCATGTACTGAACTGAGAGGACACCATGCAGGTCCTGCTACAGACAAGGCTGTCTGTCAATCACCTCATTACCAAGTGTAGCCCCGCCTTCTTACAACAGAGCAGAGTAAGGGTTAAACACTTCTAGAAAATGGGCTGAGATCAGCACAGTGAGAACTAACTGCTGGACTTTGGAGACACTGGAGATGGAGAGATGGTTCAGAGGAGAAAGATAAGAAGAAAAGGGGCGGGGTTTTGTCTTTGGAACATATGGGGGTGGGCGGAGCTACACATCATACTGCAACCAGCCAGCAGAGGCGCTAGACACTGCGCTGTCCATGTTTTCTACAGTCACTGATGAAAGTAAATAAATGAATGAATGAATAAAATGTTAGTTTATGTATTAATCATTTCTTTTTTTGATGAATTGGAGTTCTTTTCGGATGGTGTCACTGCTCATGATGTTACTGTATGAGCTGTAACTCGGGCAGCAGTACAGAAACAGCAGACACTGTCTGTAATATTTGTGCTGATTGGATTAGGATTTTAAGATGGTTATTTTTACTCATAAACTGCTCTTTTATCCTGCTGCTCTGGCCGATTCCCAGCATGCCTCCTTCCCAGGCTTTATTTAGTAAAAGTAGCTGAATTAGATTACACACAGGCGTTCACCTGCCAGGGCAATATGCTGTGCAGTGGAGTTCGCTTTCCCTCATTCAGAACCAGCAGCTGTTGCAGGCTTCCCGTAAAGCCTCGTGTCCTGAGGAAATCTGCACACAGGCCTGGCTCTCCAGCGCTGGTGACCACTGACGCGTGTGAAGGAGAGAAGGAATAACGCGCTGCAGTTCGGGTCAAGTGCTTTGGCTTTCTGCCTCTTTTTTCAGAGTAAATAAATAATAAGAGCCGCAAATAGCTTCCAGCGCCGAGACTCAGCCAACGAGAGCCAACGGCAACGGCTTTAGAGGAGAAGAGCCAAAAGATGAAGGAGCGAGAAGAGAGCGAGCTCTATAATACTGGATTAGACTCAGATTCATACTGGATTAGACTCTATAGTCATTACTGTCTGACTGTAAACACTACAGATTGTAAACACTGCAGATTCATACTGGATTAGACTCTACAGTCATTACTGTCAGACTGTAAAAACTACACACTGCAGATTCATACTGGATTAGACTCTACAGTCATTACTGTCAGACTGTAAACACTATACACACTGCAGATTCATACTGGATTAGATTCAGATTCATACTGGATTAGACTCTACAGTCATTACTGTCAGACTGTAAACACTACACACACTGCAGATTCATACTGGATTAGACTCTACAGTCATTACTGTCAGACTGTAAACACTACACACACTGCAGATTCATACTGGATTAGACTCTACAGTCATTACTGTCAGACTGTAAACACTACACACACTGCAGATTCATACTGGATTAGACTCTACAGTCATTACTGTCAGACTGTAAACACTACACACACTGCAGATTCATACTGGATTAGATTCAGATTCATACTGGATTAGACTCTACAGTCATTACTGTCAGACTGTAAACACTATACACACTGCAGATTCATACTGGATTAGATTCAGATTCATACTGGATTAGACTCTACAGTCATTACTGTCAGACTGTAAACACTACACACACTGCAGATTCATACTGGATTAGACTCTACAGTCATTACTGTCAGACTGTAAACACTACACACACTGCAGATTCATACTGGATTAGACGCTGAAGTCAATAAAGTGGAAACTGTGAGCAGAGAGTGGGCCGAGATGCGTTCTGAAATTCTCCGGTCTTTTATCCGCTCAGGTTCAGGCTGTAAATATCTGAAGCCTGTTTACACACAGAGCGAGGCCGAGCTCCGCCGAGAGCGGCGAGGAGACAGCAGATAAAGAGCAGCAGGCTCTGTGATGTGGGCTCATCTGGTCTTTATAGAAGAACAGGAGACGGGAAAGAGCTCCGGAGCTGGAGCCTGCCGGCTGATGCACTCCCCGCTGCCCTCTGTTGTGTGTGTGGGCTGCTGTTTCTGACTCTGTAGATTGTACGCGGCCTTCTGCCCGGGGGTTAAACTGTGGTTTAAGTGACAGAAGCAAACAATGAAGCAACAAAAGCCTTCTGTGAGAGTGAATCCATGAGTTCCCAGCACTGATATTGTGTAACTACTTTTCTAGGTATCGCTGAAACCCAGAAAGTAAAAATCCGGCCCAGGATTTTGCTCCAACCACCCGGGCAGCTCTGCGGCCTAGATGGAAAATTCAGGTCCACAAAGTAGAAATTCTCCAACTGCCTGGGCACCAACCCTCATTCCAGAGGACCCAGTTCTTCTTCCACTGCTTCACAGCTCAATGCTGCTGGGGGCTTTATATACCCCTCTAGCCCACACCTGGCATTAGGCAGCATGGTGCCAATAGGGTCATGTTTATTTATCTGCTCCAGAGGGTCCTATTCTATTGGCAGTACTTCTCTACAGGGACTACACAAGCTGCGTGTGTGTGTTTGTGCACATTTGCACGTCTGTGTACACTACGGGTGCAGCCTAGTAACGCTGAATACATCATTAGAAGGGGTGTCCACAAACATTTGGACATTTTGCTTGTATGAAGCTGGAATGGGAATGTGGGCCCCTGCGTTCACCAGGCCTCTTCCCCCTGTACCGCAACCTAATAATGCAATAATGCTGAAAAAATGCAGAAACACCATATCTGCCATAACATTAAAACCACTAACATGGAGTTAGGTGCGTAACTGATTATCTGGCTCCAGTGGAAGCGGTCATGAGGTGGGTTCTACATATTAGTCCCTTCCTGAGGGTGGCGGAGGGTGTCGGAATCAGAGATGCTTGGACAAGACCAATCATCAGGAAGGTCTTGTGAGGTGGGTCATGGGTGGGTGTCAAATCCTGCTGTAATACATAAGTTCTATATGTGGAATATATATGTAATCGTATACATGCATAATATATACACCCCATATGTTGGACATATATTTACACAGATTAGCCAAAACATTAGTACCAATGAAAAAGCACTGATTATCGACATCTGCAGGAGGTGGATAGCTATATGATCATATATCAAGTCAAGAACCAGTCTATGAAGGCTAGACGACTGGGTCAGAACATCAGAACATCACCAAATCAGGCAGGTCTTGAGGGGTGTTCTTGGTATGCAGAGGTCAGTACCTACCAAATGTGCCCCAAAGGACGACAACTGGTGAAGGCTCATGGATGCCCATGTAGGCCCCGCCCACCTCACAACTTAAGTCTTAGTTAGTTAGTCTGGGTGCCACAGGACAGCTGCAGAGGTCTTGTGGGGTCCATGCCTCGACAGGTCAGAGATGTTTACCAACACAAGCGGGCCTACACAATATTATATGCAGGCAGGTGGTTGTAATGTTATGGCTGAGCTCAGTATCACATATTTGAGCTGCAATGGCAACATACCGCACATGATCCCGTCATAAAGAACTCCTGAAACGCTCGATTATCTGGATCAGACAAATTCGACTTGGGTTGGTACTGAACCCGGCCGGCCGGGGAATCTCCAGCAGGAGGCATGATGAACCTTCTCGGTATGTGGCCCACATTCGGTGGGTATTTGATCAGACTGCACAGTGGACGTTCAGTGCAATCACCACCACCACCCCACCCCACCTGACCTCACTCTACCTCTCCCAAAAGTACTGGATGGAGCTTCACCATCCATCATTCCAGAGAGCACAATACTTCCACTGCTCCACAGCTCCTCAATGCCAGGGGGCTTTATACCCCCTACTCTAGCCCACGCCTGGCATTAGGCAGCATGGTGCCCATAGGGTCATTATGTTGATCTGCATGTGCACAGCAGTGTCAGCAGCAGTAGGTGCAGCTTAAAGTAGCTGAATGCATTCATTAGAAGGGGTGTCCACAAATATTTGGACAGTGTGAGCAGTACAGAAATGTGGGGAAAAGGGAAGTGGGTGCGTGGTTATAAACGGGCGTCGTTATTTCTGTGCATAAATAAGGGACTCTTTACACATACTACAGGCCCCTGCCAGCTGACCAGCGAAGCTCCACGGCCGGCCGATTTGAAAACCTCAGCAACCTCCTGATGCTCACAGCATCAAAAAAAACAGCATGTGCCGCTCATAGCCTAATGTATAGCCTTTTAAAGGTTTCCATGACAACAAAGTGCTGAGATGCAAGGCCCCTGAAAGGCTAATTAGACGTTGCACTAAAGTGGGTCTGTCAGGGGTCCAGGCAGTGAAGTGGCAGGCGCTGCACGCACTACACGGTCATCCCCCACCAGCCTTAAAGTAATAGCATCTTAATGAGGCTCGGCGCTTAAAAGGGTCAATACAACGTCCAGCGTTTTACACACACACACACACACACACACAGATATAGAGACCGGGTGTCCAAATGTTTGTAGACACCCCTTCTAATGAATGCATTCAGCTACTTCAAGTCGTACCCATTGCTAATGGCACAGATGTGCACATTGCTCAGGGTTGACACAGTCTCTCCCTGTCTGAGGAAGTGTGTGTACTGTTCAAAGGTCTCGAGCCGGAGAGGAGAAAACGAACAGGATCCGACAGGCCTTCTCTCTGTGATACAGCCACACCAGGGTGGCTGCGTCACTGCTAATAAACACATCTACACAAACAACTGGGGCTGGGAGCTTCCCTGCCTCACACCTCTCTCATGGCCCAAGCTGATCTTTGATTAAAACTTCAAGCATCGTTCTACATGAAACCATGAGTTCATCTCCTGAGGCGCTCAACGCATGCCATGAAGCTCCTTCATTTCAGGAGGACAGTAGAGTAGTAGTAGGGCTTTACCAAACTGCTCCAGTAGACTTATAGGCTCCATAACAGACTCTCTGTTCACGCTCACGCTGGGAGAAACCTCACACTCCAGCACCAAATGTGTACACACTCGTATTCCCCATCCACAGACCAGACCAGTCCTCTCAGTGCAGAGTGACCGACCACCCCATCACTCGAGACTTCACAGCCCAAGTCTGAGGCTGAAACCTCAGAGGAGCAGCAAACGTGCTGCCTGGCTGCTGCTGCCTCCGGAGAACAGAGTGTGGAGAAGCCGCGGCCCCTGCAGACCACTTCAGAGAGGCCTGTGTCTCTCTGAAAAATCCAAGACTGTGGTGCCCCCTATAGACAAGACAAGAATAAAGTGGGGGACTAATTTTAAACCGGTGGGCAGAGGGGGGCGTGGGTGTTTTTTGGCTCATCTTCTCAGCTGCACTCATTATTCCCGACATTCCCGTCCTCTTCCAGCAGCAGCTGGGATTCAGAGGCACAAGCAGAGGAGGACGAGTGGATTCAAAAACCCTGAAGATCAGACAGACAGAGAGCCGGGCTGAGCAGAAAGGCACTGTGGAGGAACAGAAGTGTACGACCAGTTTAATTTTTCCTGAGGTCGAGGTTCTCCTGCAAGCTTCAGACTCCCAGAAGTCTGAGGTCTGCACACGGAGGTGCTGTAAAGGATTGGAAGGGTAGAGACGCTATAGGCCATTTTTTTTGTTGTTGTTGCTCAGATCGGATTTGATTGGACAGATCACATTCATAAATCAAAGACCCTGATCACACCTGGTCATTTCATGCGTCTTGAGTATCAGGATTATATCTGGATTGGGCCAAAACCTCAGTAAAATGTGTAAACACACTCAGACACAAGACTCAGACACAAAATCCAATCTCCAAATCACTTCAGGAGGAGATCAGAGGCACATTTAAAATCCCTCCCAGTACAAACAGAGCACCACTAATAATTGCCATGCGTCCCCCACAGTGATCGGATTTTGGTCTGACAAACAGGACACGCAATTGACCACCAAGTGTAAACACGTGGCTAAAATCTGATCAGGACACAGTGTAAATACCAGTCACAGGACGTGAGCAGGTGTAATTTGGGTCAAAGTGAAGCGTATCTGTCTAATGTGGACGAGTCTGATCACGGACACGGTATGAACATCTTCGTCCAGCCATTTGACTGTGGTCACAGCTGTTCCCCATGACGACAGCACATCTGTGTGTCTAATTTAAATTAAAATAAACCTTAAATTGTGGCATAACCTTTATAAATGTCCTTAGTTTTTGCTAATATGTTAAATTAAATCAACTGTAATTGTGCATTAAAATATTTAATAATTAAAATAAGCAAATAGACCAATAGAAATCCTCTAAAATGACGTGGAAGATTTTTTTACGACTTGAAAATTGTTTTTTATTCCATGTCTGGAAAGCTGGCAATTTGGAGATACAAGGTGGTTGTCACTTTATATATATATATATATATATAAATCCTTCACTTGGCTCCACATCCTAACGTGTATGGGAGTGAAATAGAGGCAGGTCAAGCCCAATTCTGTTTCCGGGACCGTGTTGCAATCCCTGCTGGCCAGAACATTTTCAGAGTCCCAGCACATCTGCTGTGGTCAGCAAGCACGTCTAACCTCTCTACCAGTACTACAGATCCAGGCCAAGCGGCCGGCGTCCAGCGTAACCCCAAGGCTTGGTTTTAAATAGCCGAACGGAGTCGTCTCAGCACCTCCAAGTCAAACATTAGCGAGGGAAAATCTGTTCGGAGAAGAAACAGCAAACATCCGGGTTGTTTGTATAAAAACAGAACACTTTATAGAGTTAAGCTGAAAAAGGTCCAATGAAAACACGACTACTTTACAATTACAAATGTCATCTTCCCTTCTGTTATTTACATATTTGTTCAGGAACATCAATTAAAAATAACAAAAAAAAAAAAAAAAAAAAAAAAAAGGACATATGAAGAACTCCCCGACATTATAGATACATCAGTTTACAGTGTAGCTGCTGATACACAGAGTGAATATTAAAAAACAAACTCAGAATTAGGATCGCTGAACACAGATGAAGCCTTCTTCTGTACGAATCACTGCTAACAGAGACCCCCGCTCCACTGACGATTCTTGGGCAGAAGACCGAGCAGAGCCTTTAAGCCTGTAAATGTCCAGGTAAGAGAGACCAATAGGAACGGACCCACAGCTCAGAACAATCCAGAGGAGATGGATTTAGACCACCAGCAGGAAGTGGTTTATGATGAAACCCACAGTGACTGCTCAGAGTCTAAAGTTCTAGCCAGTACTGCCATCTGACTCTGTTATAGCAACGATCTCAGATTTAACACACACACACACACACACACACACACAACACTTAACATCACCATCACTCACTAAAAACATCCACAATCCTCCAGTGACTCGCACTTCTACACACGTCTGACTTTCAACAAAGTCGGCTTCGCCTTTTCTCCACCAGCTTGAGTCTCAGTAGTGCTTAAACACGTCCTCATGCTGCTGTCTGTGGGGATTTGGGGGAGTAGGGGTGTGTGGGGGAGTGTAATCACTGTGGTTTTACCTGCATCTACAAACCTCTGTGGTTCACATCGTCGCTGTCAAGCAAAAACCTTGCATCTCCATTTTGCCATTAATGTGAATCTGCTATTCTTTCCATTGTGTGAAAATCTCCCCCCCTCAGGATGAACGGACCAATAGAAATGCACCAAAATGACTTGGAATGACGTTTTCAGGCAGGTGACTGGTTCCTCATTTTTTAAGATACAAGGTTTTATGCATGGCAGCTTGGGATGCTCTCACACTTGTGTGGCCATAATTACAGAAAATTTCACGATTCGGATGGATACTCACTGACACGAGGGACAAATACATACACACACAAAGAAAAAGGCCAGAATACCAGAAACACCACATTTAGCAACACATTTACCTGGAAACTGCACTGTCCTGCCAAACGCCCCTGCAGAGGATCCGACAGCCGATTTTCCTAGGCTGTTTTTTTTTTATGTTTTTTTTTTTTTATCCATCATATTCTCCAAGGGCGTCAGAGTGCGATAACATTCACAGCTGTATAAACAATAAAGGTGCAGTAGAAAAAAAGCAAGCATTTTACAGCATGATAACAGAGTCCAGAAAAATAGAACTGTCACACTGAATGATTTCGAGTGTGTGAGAGAGAGAGTGTGTGTGCGTGTGCTCTCAAAGTCAAGCAAAACTGCCTCCAATGCTGACACACTACTGACCAGTCTCCACGTCACCTCGCAGGCTCTCTCTGTGGCAATGAGGAAAGTCCATAGCTTAGAGACGCATCATGACGAGCCCTGATCAGTTATCAGTCGTCTTATATTGAGAGAGAGAGAGAGAGAGAGAGAGGAGAGAGAGAGAGAGAGAGAGAGAGAGAGAGAGAGAGAGAGAGAGAGAGAGAGAGAGAGGATAAGAGTGAAGAGAGACACAAATGGGTAAGACGAGACTGGCTTGGGTCAGAGATTGCGTTCCCTACCATTGCGACCCCTACCAATGGCATAATGGCCACTGAAAGCACACACACACACACACACACACACACACACACACACACACACCTTGAGAGTCAGTGGGGCTTAACGAAAGTTCAATCCACATACAGTGTGTTCTCCATGCACCTGTGTGGTGTTGTTGCTCATAAATGTTGAAACACTCTAAAGAGCAGCTCTTTTAAATGGCGTAGAGATTTTCAATACGACAGACACTGCGCCTCCTTGTGGGCGCAACTGCGTGGGTGTGTGTGTGTTTAGCTGCCTCCGCTGGGCTTAGCAGGGGTTTTTGGAGCGCATGGCTGCTCCAGCACGAGCGTTTCCTTTCCCCTGCTGTGGCTGGGGTGTTCCAGGCTGCTGTGGTGCTGCCACCTCGCCTGGCAGGGGCCGCTGCGACGCTCTGCTGCTGCTGTTGGGGCCGGGCTGTGAGGGGCAGGGCTCTGAATTTGAGGGGATGTGGTGGCGGACATAGCGGCTGCTGTGAGGACCTGCTGCTGCTGGAGGAGCTTCTGCTGGACAACCTGCGCAGCAGAGGCGGAGGCTGCTGGGATCACCTGGACCTGGGCCTGAAGTGACGCTCCGGCTGCTGCTGCGGCCGCCTGGGTCAGTGCCACCGTCTGAGGCTGCACTTGATCTACACACACAACAAGGTTTTATAAATTAGTTATGTGGACAAAAGTATTGGGACATCTGCTTATTTGTTGTGAGGATTTAAATGAGTTTCTTTTTTTTTGGGCTTTCTACTAGATTATAGAGGAGCATTACTGTGAGGATTTGAGGACTTTACACCCCTCTAGCCCACGCAACCCATTAGGCAGGCATGGTGCCAATAGGTTCATGTTTATCTGCTCCAGAGAGTCTTATTGGCAAAGTTTTTTACAGGGACTAAACAAGCTGTATGTGTGGGCATTTGTACATCTGTCAGGTTGCTTAATGCATTCATTAGAAGGGATGTCCACAAATATTTGGACACAGTGTAAAAGAGAATATATAGAGAGTTTCAGCCTGAACCGCTATATTATATATATATATATATATATATATAGACAAAGAAAAGGGACTGGACATGTTCACTCTTACCTGCTGGGGTGAGGACACTATCTGCTGCTGCACAATTTGAAGAGGTTTAGTAACCTACAAATAGAGGAGAGCATCACTACAGGGTCAGGAACTAAAGGAAGCTACTGATCTGAATGCCTGTACATGCTGAATGCTTCACTGGTGTGTTATGCTGTGTGTGTACCTGTATTTGCTGTGCAGTGGCAGTTTTCTGGGGCTGGGCTGCAATGGAGGTGGCATAGAACTGAGTCTTAATGGCCGGCTGCAGCGGAGTGGTGGTATAGGTCACCTTCTGCTGGGCCTGACCTGCTGACTGAGCGGCCTGCTGAGTGGCCAGGGAGAGAGAGAGAGAGAGGAGAGAGAGGAGAGAGAGAGAGAGAGAGAGAGAGAGAGAGAGAGAGGAGAGAGAGGAGAGAGAGAGAGAGAGAGAGAGAGAGAGAGAGAGGAGAGAGAGAGAGAGAGAGAGAGAGAGAGGAGAGAGAGAGAGAGAGAGAGAGAGAGAGAGAGAGAGAGAGAGAGAGAGAGAGAGAGAAGAGAGAGAGAGAGTGTGAGGTGATGATCTCAGCACTACCTTTAAACAATAAAGAAAACTCATTTCCTTCAGCTCGAGAGACAGAGAGCTCCTGCATGGACATGTTAAACACCCCCCTTTAGCTCCTCCATGACAATCAAACCTGCCTGGTCTCTTTCTGATGGTGACTGTGGAGCGAATGATGACATTTTGGGATTGCTGGGGACTTCTCTACTCATCTTGTGCTCTGCTCTTGAGCTTAATAGGCCGGTCTGACCTGGCCATGTTGGTCAGTTGTTCCACATGTAAATGATTTAGTGGACGGTGGAACAGTGGCTAATTTCTAACTGTTCAGAGATCTTTTTAAACCCTCCCATCTGCAGACTCCCCTGTATCCTTCTGTAACCTTCTTTTTGAAGGCCTCAGAGAGCTCTTTGGATCTGGCCATGATGGTGATCTTCTTCACCACTCACTTCAACCATCAAGAGCAGACCAGACTAAACATCTGAGGTTTAAATAAGACCCTTAGACTCCTCCAGAATAATCCTCTCTAACCATGTTCTGATCATCTGCAGCTGATTCTAATATTACACATTTAGAGCAGTAATAAATTTGGGGGATAAAATAATTTATTTTATAAATGATGATTAAAGATGTTTCTTCAGGTGTGGTGGTTGGTGTGGCGCAACAGATAACACCACTACCCACCACTGAGCTACCACACCATGTGGGAGACTGGGGTTCGATTCCCGGGCTGGGTGGCTGGGTGACTGTGCTGCGCTACACCAATAAGAGTCCTTGGCAAGACTCCTAACACTACACTGACCCACCTCTGTAATACGAGTAACCTTGTAAGTCGCTCTGGATAAGAGCGTCTGCTAAATGCCATAAATGTAAATGTCTCAGTGCTGATCACTGAAGATCAAACGTCCAGATGTTTAAAACACGTTCAAAAAGACATGCATGTATATGCATGCATGTAAGTATAAGTTTAGAAGTGCATGTTACCTTCTGCTGCACTGCAGCCTGCGTTTGTTGAGGCTGTCCAGCTTTCTGTTGGGCTGCAACTGCCTGAGCCGCTGAGCTGCCGTCTGCTGTTTCAGCCTCAGCTGCTGAACTGGGAACTGGTGAGTCACGACTGGCCCACCTGAACACGCAGCGAATGAGATACACAAGTTACACATTCAATTTTACGATCTTAATTTAATTTGAATGTAAAATAAAATCACTATCATCACGGTCATAAGTGAACACAACACCACTTCAGATGATTAGGACTAAAACTAATACGAGCTTATGTTTAAATCATCTTGGAGTTACGTGTTTTTCTTACAAACACTGACAATTCCCCATTCGGGCTGCTTGATATATAATCGGTTAACTGTGGCTGCAATGTTAATGCCCTTTGCAAACTAACAAGCTTACTCCCACCAGTCATGGGGGGGGGGGGGGGGGGGGTTTATGGTGTGCGTTAAGCATCATGACCAATCACACCTCCAGATGAGGGCGTTTTGCTGATGCAAGGTGTTCATGTATTTCAACAAAAGTCAATTAGTTTGGTCAAAATAATGCAGCAGCAGAAAACACAGAAAAGTAGTTTAAAAACTATTTATCTATTTAATAATTTCATCTTTTATTTTTATTTTTTTTATCTTTTGGTAAGATTGGTGGCAGACGGTGGTTCATTTTAGGCTGTCTCCAGATCCAGCTGTTCTGACTGCATAAAAAGTAAACCTTGCTTTTACTCAGATTTTATATATATGATGGTGTGCTTTTATACTATGACATTTTTCCTTAAATTTGACAAGCTAAATAAAATAAATACATGTATGCTGTTGTATGTTGAATTGTAACCCCTGCATCGTGATACATATTGTTTAGCCAGGTTCTTGGCAATACACAGCCCTCATGTGTAGATATACTGCAATACTATCACTTCGCATCTGCATACAAAAGAAATTCTAATATTACTAATATTTATTTATACATAAATAAATTAATCAATTACATATAAATAAATATAGAAAAAAAATATTATAAATATATATATATATATATATATCTCCAGCAATCTCTAGCTCAGTACCTGCTTTCTGGGCTTGTCCAATGGCCACACTAATGCCGGCCACAGTGACCGGCAGTGTGGTGACTCCAGTTGAGACCACGGCTGGCACGGACACCACCGGGGGTTTGGTCAGTGTGACCTGAGCTGTCTGACCTGCTTGGGCTGGGAGAGCGCCCGTAGCCTGAACTCTCGCCTGAAAGGGCAAAACAAAACGCTTTTATTGAACACTCAAAAAGGACTGATGATACCACAAGACTCAAACAGAGCTGAGCCCTGCACTGCGGAAACAGAGCTGAGCAGAAACCAAAGCTGCAGCACAGCAACTACCCATTTCAGAGCTGGAACCTGAAATTACCCTGCACTCAGAGAGAGAGGGAGGGAGAGAGTTCAGCAGAAAGTCAAAGCCTCTCTGCTTACGGCAAGAAATCAATCAGCCAAGACATGCTTGGTGCCTAAACAAAGTTTTTTTTCACGCAAGAAATATAAACTACATTTAGGGAGATAGAAAAAAGGTTCATCTAATTTGAAAGACTCCAAAATGTCATCTTTACCGGAGAAGGAAACCCCTTAACAACTTTTAAAGAAAGACAATGTAGAAAGACTGTCATTGTGGAGCATTTCTATTGGTCTATTTATCATGAAAATGCAATTTATGCAATGGGAAAAAAAAATAAAATAAAAAAAAAAATAAATAAATAATAATATATTACATATATATGCTGAAAAATGTGAGTTAACTCACCAGCCTGGTCACCTGCAGGCCACCAGTGAGGACAGGTCTGGGTGCAGCAGTCACTGCAGTGAGCTGTGGGTTAGCCTGAGGTGCCGGGGCAGCCTGAACCTGCTGAGGCTGCTGAGTAACGGTGGCCTGCTGACCCAGCTTCTGCTTATGAATCTTCATCAGCTCCTACAAATAAACACACACGGTTTTTATTTGACATGTTAAAACTTCTAGTTAACATTTTAGACTGCGTTTAGGTTTGGGTTTAAACTGTGATGCATGTTTAATGTAACAGAGGATCTGGACTATTTTAAAAGATTAAAAAAACAGAAGTTTATAAAAAGGCAAGTTTCCTTTCTGCAAATGTATTTTCTGTTTGAGTAACATTTACAGTACTCAGGCTCTGGTTACTCAGATCACCACCACAATCACAATGCAAAAAAACTCCCAAACAAAATAGGTGTGGATCACAGAAAAATCACTCAGCATTTGATTAATTTATCTGGTAAACTCTATTTATATATCTACAGCATTTTAGGCCCCGGGAAAAGCTGCTTATCTGGTCAGTAAGTGTTTAGCTGCTCAGTAAAACACTGATATTAGAATAAACACTAATAATAACACTCCTACAGAAATCTGTACTCCCCTGTACTCTCTCCTTCCCCATCTCACACATACACACTCTTGTTAACACTGAACAATGAATCATTCATACAGCTTATGCTTAATTTAACTGCCCTGGTGGTATATGTTGCAGATATAAGCTAAAATTAATCCTTACATAAAAATATAAGTGGAGCAGGAAGGTGAACCCGCAGTCAGCTCACTCCCATAGAGCTGTGTGTATGACTTCCTGCCAGAGGGGTTCTCCCCAGGGCACAGAAATGGTGCACTAAATGGTGCTCTAGTAAAAAAAAGCAGCTACTCAGCATTTTTCTGATCGCTAAGACTTCCTCATCACAGAAACAAGACCCAAGTGGCTTCCAGAGAGCCAGCAAGTGATGCAGTGTCAGCACATCAGTCACATATATACAGTGTGTGTATTTGAGTGTGTGTGTAGGTGTGTGTCTACCTGCTGTGGTTTGTTCACGGTTTTGATCTGGGGAGACCCAGTCGCCTGGAGCTGCTGCTGCCTTAAGATCTGCAGCTGCACAGGTGACATCTGCTTCGTCTGTACGCCTGTGGAAGTAAAACAGGTGGAAGAGAGGGACACCTTCACTGTACTGGTGATCACTGTAAGGCGGACAGATGAAGAGGTCACATTTGAAAGAGCATAGCCTCAAAAATCCATCAAGATTCCTCTCAACTTTAAGATACATCATCATCAGAAAGGGGGGGGGGTCCTATTATTCTGGCTAGGCTCGCTCATTAACACTCCTGCTAAGTTTAAAAATACAGGAACAAATTATTTTTATCAGTTTGGAGAACGTTAACTTTACAAAAGCTAAAAATTAATTTTTCTTTTAAAGCAAGTGAATCATCGCCATGTTTACTTCAAAACAAATATTGATTAAATTAATATAAACATTAACTTTGATGTTCTACACTTGGGGAACCTTTCTATGGATGTATAAGAACGATGAGAAATGACTGTCTTTTGTTAGCCGCAGGTAAAAAGGTAATCACCATTATATATTATTTTTATTAGATTATTAATTTATTTAGTATAAATCCACCTCAATTGTAACAAAACCTTCAGTTGAGGTATAGAATGAATGCCAATAAAGTGTGTACTGAGCTGTACCTGGAGCCAGTGGGCGTGTCTGTGTCTGGACCTGAGACAGGCTGGTGGACACCACAGCTGAGGCGGTCACTGGCGTAACAGCTCGAATACCCTGGCTGGTTGCTATGGCCACGACTTCAGTGGGGGCGGCGGCAGCAGGAATGGTCCTCTGCTGGGTGTGAACCACCTGCGCTGTAGCAGTTCCTGCAGCCTAGGATGGACAGACAGACAGGCAGGCATTAAACAACCACATCAGAGTGTCTGCCATACACAATATGTCCAAATGTTTGTGGACACCCCTTCAAATGAATGCATACAGCTACTTTAAGTTGCAGCCATTGATGACACTGATGTGCAAATGCGCACACGCACACACACACACACACACACACACACACACACACACACACACAGCTTGTCTAGTCCCTGTAGAGTAGTACTGCCAATAGAATAGGACTCTCTATGGAAGGAGCTCTATGGAATCTATAAGAAAGCTGTCTCTTCAAATTATTGCATTTTTATATATTTAAATTCTGAATATGCACGTCTACATAAACTGGCTGGGGCTTTAAACAGAAAAGCAGCGCACACACAGCGTTTTTGAAGGTTGAACTCCTCAGCACATAAGCCAAGCATTATTAAATGATTGTTGTGATAGTGAGCAGGGCTTACAGGCACGGCTCCAGGGATGACGGGAGAAGCCAGACGTTTGTTGCCCTGAAACTGGCCCGGAGGAACTCCAGCCACTGTGTTCACAATCACATTACCCCCCACTGTAGCTGCTGAGACAGACAGAGGAAACAAGAGAACACAATCAGAACTGAATTACAGAATAACCTCACCGCCTGCTGCTGCTTACGATATGCCGGAGAGAACCCAGAGCATGGTTATGTTTAGCTAATGTGATGAGAGTACCTGTCTGAATGCCTGTGCCAGCAGCCGCTGTCTTGATAGCTCCAGCCTGAAGGGGGAAGCAACAACAGTTCTTGCTCCAATAACTGTATAGATTTATCATACATGATATTTAATTCATCATTTATATTTATATTCATTACATTTTGTATAAAACACACTATTATACATCAAATACATCAAATATAAACAACCAAAAATAAGCCACAAGGTCTTTTTAAAGTCTGACCAGTACAGCGGTGTTGGGGACTGCAGCAGCTCCTTGCTGGCTGGCCTGGGGGACTCCAGTTGCCTGTGGTACGGTGGCGGCAGCCTGTGGCTGGGCTTGAGGCTGGGCTGCAGCCCCTTGTGCCTGAGCCGCTCCAGCTGCCTGCTGCTGCGCTAACTGTTGAGCTCTCTGCTGCTCTGCCTGAGCCTGAGACAGAATAATAAAAAGAAGAGAGAGAGAGAGAGAGAGAGAGAGAGAGAGAGAAAGAAAGAGGAGTTTGTGTGTTTTATATTGTAGCTTGTGACTAAACTGCTACAAAATCAAGCACTTCAGAGCAAGTCTCAGAGGCCTCACCTTCTTCTCTTTAGCGATTCTCTCCGCTCTCTGAGATGCAACCTGGATAGGAGGCAGCGGCTTATCGTAGCTGATACCACTGTGTGAAAAGACCAGAGACCACAGTTAGTTACACAACGAACACACACCACCTTAAGATCTGATCAACACACACATACACACACATTCCACCACTAGGGGGAGTTTACCTTTCCGCTAATACTGAAGCATGTTTCGGGTTCTTCTGGAATGGGTTCATACCGAGCCTGAGGAGGGGAAGAAAACAGGCATTTGTAGTATTTTCAGAAACACCAGATCACAAGATAAACAGGCCTGGGTATGAACAGTACGACTGAAATCTGTATTTCTTACAGAGGCTTGATGGGAGGACTCCTTTTGCTGGCGATGATCTTCATCAGCTCAAAGCGGTTGTTGTAGAGCTGTATCTGAGTGGCATTGTCATCCTGGGTGTAAATCTGACAGGTGCGCAGAGGACGGCTGTTCTTCGACTGCAAAAGAAGAACCAAACAGGTCAGTGAGGATGATCTCATAACAGTTCTGGCAACCACGCCAGTCAGAAGGGTCAGCTTTGTCCTGGATGAGGGGTGAATATTTACAATGACACATTTGGCTATGCATTTCCTTACCTTATAGATGCTCTTAGTCTTCTTCTTGGGATTAGCTTCATATATCAGCTGTGTAACAATACATCAAACCCAAATTAATAAATGGGGAAATGAGACAAAAAAAAGGGTCATTTATAACAACCACAATCAAACTGCTAGGCACAAAAAAATGGACGCGACACTACTAGGGAGTCCAAACCAAACGGTTACAGTGGCATGGGGCACATTTTCTCTCTCTCTCTCTCACCTTGCCCTCCTCACGGGGGATAATGACATTCTCATAACGGCTGCGGCACTGCTTGGGCGAGCGATAGATCCGGCTGCAGGAGCTCACCACGTCACTCACCAGGTCCCAGTTTGGAGTGTGTGCTGGAGACACGATGGTCAAGTTCAGAGGGAGCTCGAGCAACTGCTTCACAGCCTGGAAACCAGCACAGAAAATAGTTGTGTGTTATTAACATGCATATGAATGTATTAGGTGATGGATGGTGTAGTCTGGTCTGCTCTGGATGGGTCTTTTACAGTGCACTGATTAGTTCAACATTCCAAGTTAAACCACATTAAGATGGCACAGAGAAAGCATAACAGCATGAATGTGAAATCTTGAGAAAATGCTTAGACATCGTTTAGAAGGCCAGTCACAATAATTGCTATCAATATAAGGTCCCAACCTCAATCATTTTTGCGGACCTCAATATTGCCCGATGTTTGTTTACATAGGAAAGATCAATATTTTTAGCTAGTCACGATAAGCTGGTCTCTAGTCTGCTCTCTGTCGAGGGTGGGACACAAGTCTGAGCAGGCAGCAACACGGCGACATTAGGACATGTTACTTGAGGTTAATATGCTGCAAAAAATGTTACAATGCTACAAACTTGTGACACTATGCATTGCCCCACCCCCCAAAAAGCATCAGCCTCCCAAACTATAATTAATTAAAAGCTCACTGCTCCTTAAAACGGTGTAGTATGATGCTATTCTATTAAAAATGCATCATTTGAACAGTCTTTAAATGACAACATTGTCTAGCGTAATTATTTCTGGGATAATACATTTTCCAAATAAATAAATAAACAACAGTGTTTTTAATTGGTAGCCAGAAAAATAATGATAATGAATCCAATACACTTTTGTAACAAATCTATCCTAAAACAGCACATACACACACACACGCCCACTGTGGGATGTTATGACATTTAGCAGTAAGCTTCTTCTTGTGGGAAAGTCGTGGCTGAACAGTTTGAACATGAACGCCTAGTTTTTAGATGCAAAAGTCATTAAATAGTTTTGATTTGTTTTTAAAAGAAATTAAAAGTAACAATTGAAAATCAATTAAAACTAGGTTATGGGTATTAGCCCTGATAGAAAATGCAATGTAATACCGAATTAGTAGCAACGTAGAGCAGCAAAGAGGTGCCTTAGAGGGGCTGGAGCTTAAATGGACCACCAATAAACCTATCCAGCTAAAAACCTGTGCTTAAAGCCCTTCTAGGCACTACAGCCGACGTCGATTTGTGGCCATGCAAGTGTGCAAGTTAGCCCATTACCTGCAACAGAGCCCAGTCCTCACTAATGAGCCACTCTGGGTTGTCCTGTCCGGCCTCCATTGCAGGTTTCACCAGCGAGGGCAGTGGCTTGGCGAAGGGAGCTTGCTGCTTCAGAGAGAAATTCTTCTTCTGGTCCTTCCCTTCTCGGCGCACCTTTAACATGCTGGCCTTATCGAAGAGTGACCGAGGGGGTATGACCGCCTCGCCGTGGCCCTTCTTCTTCTTACGGCCCACAGCTGAGAAGAGAGGGAGAAAAGGGGTCAATTTACACAACTCAACAATAGGAAGGTGTTCTGGTCAAAGTAATGCTGGGCATATCAACCATGTCTTTCATGAATTAAAAGAGAGCACACGTACAGCATGCAAAGCTTGGTATGGAGCTCAACCTCTCAGGAAACAAGTTGAGGCGATCAATAAAACAAAGTTCCCTCCAATTTCTTACCAGAGGGATCCATCTTGAGTCTCTTGTGCTCCTTGCGGATGTACACCGGTGGCAGTTTGGACTCCGGCATGGGCGTGGAGTCATACATCAGGCAGATCACAGAATCTATGTAGATATCATTATCATCCTGAGGAGGTGTTGGTGGGGTCCACAGCTACAGGTGACCAAAACCAAAATAACAGATGTAAGAATTACATCAATCAAATAAATCAAACAACAATTATAAAATTCTTGTTTTCTTCACCATCATAAAACATTTATTTTGTTCTTACCGGCATAATTTCGGTCTGACCCTCCTCGTTCTCAAAGACATACTCCTACAAAGCAGGAAAACAGATTAACAAATTACAGGGATATGATTAATAACAGCCACCTTACTCACAGTGGTAAAGCTGCTAAAATACTGTGAGAAATGTTAGAATATGCACCATGTTGTACGCGTCCTCTCGGGTATATGTGAAGAGGTCTTCCTCTTCTTCCAGAATCATCCGTTCTTCCTCCTCAAGCTTCAGCTTCCGCTGCAGTTGCAGCTCCCAGCCTCTCTTAGCTGCTTCCACACGATCCTACAGGCGAGCGCAGACACACAATAACACAAGTTTAACTCATTTAAAATTGAATCTTTCTCTCCTAAGAGACACAAAATACAAACAGAAATCCAGACTGATGATCCTACATCGTTTTTAAATCGAACTTCCTCTCCTACCTTGGCAATCACGTCATCCTCGCTGACATGCAGGTACTCCAGGTAGTGCAGGGCATACCGCTCTATAGGAGTCAGCTACAGAAGACATTTAGAAGTTAACAACCCCACACAATTCAGCCAATTCAAAACCATCCTGAAATAGAATAAACTCTCTTTGTGATCGTATGAAGAATAATCAGACTCTGGAAGAGAGTCAGACTAATAAAATCAACCTGCTCCATGACGGCTGTGAGCTCCTCCAGCTGGGAGGCCTCCTCCGCCACCTCGCCCTCATCCTCTGCCTGCTGTTCTCCTTTTTCCATCATTTCCTCTGCAGCCTTTAGCTCTCTCCCCTCATTCAGTTGCTTGTCCTCTGTGTGAAGCGTCTGCAGGGTGATGGCGTTGAGGGCCTGAATGTAGGGCCTGGCCACATTAGGAGGGATGGACTCTGCTGGAGATGGATCCTGATGCAGAACCACAAACTCCTCCACCTTTTCCCCAGAGCCTGCCTCCACCTCGAACAGGTCCTGAATGGTGCGCTGCAAGAAGGGTGAGTGTTAAATACGAGCTATACTTTGTAGAAAGCTATACATGTAGAAGTGCGACAAGAGAGGTGCTTGGATTGCCTTTAATTGAGATGTGGTCCAAATTATTAAAATCACTAAATTAATTCTCAATTAAATCTTAATTATTGAATTAATAAATATACGAAAATGAAAAGGTAATGTATGTAGGAAGGTGATTTCTGCTTCTTCTTGAAAAAGCAGTTTGTGTGTTATGACCAATGTCCAGTTGCTGTGGAAGGGTACCTGGGTGAGGAAGGCAAGTGTGTAATTCGTGCCCTGAGCTGCCACCTCTCTGATCAGGTCTTTAGTGCCATTCTTCAGCAACTTCTCTTCTATGGAGTTTCCACTCTCCAGTCTGAGGAACAGCAACAAATGTTAATTAATAACTTTATTATTTATTACTATTATTATTATGGATTTCAAACTATTCCAGCTAAGAAATTACATAGATTATTCATCTAATACATATTTCTAAGCAACTCACAATTAATCAGCTGACAGAACACCTGGCTAAACAGAGCAAAACTCAAGGCTCCAATGAAATGAGACCAAATTCTAAAACATCAATATCTGAAACTAGTAAAAATCACTTGACTAATCATCTTGAGCATTCTTTTTATTCTAAAATGTTAATATTCATATTATAAAAAGTTAAGATTTCATCCTGATTTTTCAAAACTCATCATCATCTCAGCATTACTAGATACACACCTGTAGATATGGATGTCTTTGGAGCGCCCGATCTTGTCACACCACTCCTGCGTGCGGGCATCCATGCTGGGGTTAAGATCAGTGTCGTAGAACACGATGGTGTCCGCGTCAAACACGTGACCCACGGCAGAGCAGCAGCGATTGGTCAGGATGGAGCAGAAGAACTGTTTGTTACGGTTAAACCTCTTCATCTGATCCTGAGAGGGTGAGAGTTAAGAAGGAGAAAGTATTAGCTCCTACTGCACAGCACCCCTCTAAATACTCAAACGCATCACAGACAGACCTGGAATCAGTAGCAAAATGCTAGAGTCAGAAAAACTGGAAAATATCAAATGTGCAGAGAACAAAGGAACAGCCGAGAAGTCAAGAAGTGAATATGCCGCACCAGCTCACAGACCACTGCATGGCCCATATGCATGCAAGATGGGTAGTCAGGCTAGTAAGCAAGTGAGGACACCACACATTTTGGGATTATGATGTGTGCAGGAGAGCTGTACACAATACAACAGAGTCTAAATAACGTCTGAATACCTGTCTTTCCTCAAAGGACAGACTCTCGTCCAGGCGAACATAGGTAAGGTGCCGATGGTCCAGAAAAGCTTCCAGAATGTCCAGCATGCTAGCCATCTGAGTGAATATGAGCACTCTCTTGTTCTCCGCCTTCAGCTTGTGCAGCAAGATAGACAATGCCTCCAGCTTACCTACAGACACACATACAAATAACACACTCAAACAAACCTAAGAATGAAGAAAGTTTGACCTTCAAGACTAAAATGAATTAAATAAACAGCACAATTAAAAATGAAAGACGTGAGGTAATGTAATGCCAAACGAAACAAACCAGAGTCCATCTCCAGTATGCGTTTATCAGGAAGCTCAAACAGATGAGGGCTGGCCAGACTACGGATCTCCAGGCGATGAGGGGCGGATGCATTCTGCAGGTGACGTACGACTGACTTTTGTTTCAGGCTGTAAGAAGGAGGGGGGTTGGCTGCATAAAGCTGAGGTGTTGGAGCTACAGCAGCAGGAAGCAGACAGGTCAACCTGCAATGAGAAGAGGAAGAAGTTAGAGTAAAGAACAGGTCTGAGACAATCCTAACTGGTCAATGCTGCTACTTCACTCCATACACTGAAGAACGACTGTAGTTAATCAATAATTACAGACTTAATCTAGGCATATATTTTAATAATAGGCTTTAAAATCAAGGACTCTAGGTGCAATCACTGCTCACACCGGTCAATGTAATGGGACACTGCATTGTAGCTGTACATGAGAGCTGTACATGGGTCAGCATACCCATTGCTAAGCATCGGCTAGAGAGGTATTATAAAGCCCCCAGCACTGGGCTGTACAGCAGTGGGACTGTGTTTACAGTAGTGATTGAGCTCCAGCTTCTACCTTTGGGGTTAGCTGGAATGGCAAAACTAGGCTTCCAAGAGTACATTCCTTTTCTAATGCTTTGTGTGGTTGCATGCAATCAAATTCAACACCTAGTATCAAGCCTTCCCAGAAGAGTAGATGTCACTGCAGCACAACAAACAAACAAACAAACAAACAAATAATTAAACTGTGGGGATTTAATAAAAGGTGTGCACCTCTTGATCAGGCTTCTCCCCGCCTGCAGCCTCTCTGTGTGGGACAGCAGAGCCGAGCAAAGCGGTTTCACTATGGAAACATCGTTCTGCTGGGCCTTCAGGCAGGCGTCCCTGCCCCACCAGGCCCAGCGGGTGTGTTTAGGAGTGAGGAAGGGACCAGTATGCTCCTCGGTCACAGAGCAAGCTTCGAGAAGGTCCATCCCATACAGCACAGACCGGTTAACACGCCGCTCGTTAACGCTGAACAGGCGAGCCAAGCGCTCCTTCAGCTGCCGATTCCTCTCCTCACTGGACTCCTGAAGAGAAACAAACAAAAAATATATATAATAATAATAATAATAATAATAATGAAGGAACGAAGTCATTAAAATTATTGTGATTAAAATATTTTTTTAAGGATTTTCAAAGTTTGTAGCCCACCTTCCAATGGTAATTTACTTATAATAATAAATAATAATAAAACCCCCTAATTACATGCATATAATTAAAGCCAAAAGTGTTCTATTACTAAGTACAAGACAGAGGTTCAGACCTTCTTTTATTTCCCTGAATGGTTTTATTCCTCTTTTTATGACTTTCTGTTTTATGCCCCTTGATTGAGATTGTCTGTTATTATTTGTGTTCAATTTTAATACTGCTTTTATTTGTAGGAATTTTAAAATAATATATTAGCTTGCATGGCTTTAACTTTGTACAGAAAAGCACTGGGCCCTATTTTAGCGTTCGTAGGTGAGCAGTCACCCGCGCACCTTGAATTAGGGCATGTCAGTGTGTCTTTGCGATCGGATCAATGGGAAAAGTACACCTTGTGGCAGGTCCTCGCTCTTGTAGACTCTTAATTAATCATGGGTGTGTTTTGGGCGTAACATGCAGTAATAAACCAATCAGCAGGTCTGCTATGTCAATGGCGTAAAGTGGAGGTGTAGGCGCCTGTGTTGATCATGTACTGCCAAGACAGCAACAAACGTCTGACTGTAGACATCTGTCTAGACTGTTTTCAGTCAGTGGAGCTCCTGTGTTTTCTGCTGCCAAGATATACAGCAATACGCCAGAAATTGACCTGAACACCCCTCATTTCAAGACCACCGCACCAATCAGCGCAGATATATTTACAAGCACCGTCGCTGTTTAAACGACGCAAAAAACGACTGTTGGTGGGGTTACAACAGCAATGCACATTGCGACTCCTCGCACAATGGTGTAAGACGGGGCCCCTTTGAGTCGCATCTCTGATGTATGAAAAATGCAATATAAAATAATGTGCATCAACAACATCAAAGTCTTAATCAGATCAATTATCTACAATTAAAACATGAAACTAGTTTCAGAAAGATACAGCTTGAAATGCTGCTCTCACTCACTTGTGTAGCGTTGGTTGGGGGCTTGGTGTTGGTCCCTGCGTCGGCGGCAGCAGTGGTAGTTACTGTGGTACCAGCGGTCACACCAGCTGCTTCACAGGAAGAGACAGAAAAACGAATCAACAGTCAATCAGAGGGATGTGAATCTCTGAACGACTGCAGTTGAATCGTCACCTCAGAGAAGTTACTCACCTGGTGATGGTGTAGAAATGGCAGAAGGGAGGGGGCCCTGAGGACCTATGGAGTTTTGTACAGGCACAGCTTGGGGCACAGCCTGCATCACCATGGACCCCTGCTGCCTAAGGATGGGCTGCCCTGGGGCTGAAACAATCTGGAGAATATTGCCTACACAAAAAGGAAGGACAGCACATGAGCATCCTGTGTAAAACTCAGGTATAGGTTCTCTTTTAAGCATTGGCCTCTCTGTGCAATCCTCAGCAACCTACCTTGCAGCTGGAGAGGCTGTCCGGTGGTGAGCTGACGCAGCTGGCTGGGGGACAGCGTGAACTTGTTGCCCTGGAACTGCAGAGTGACCGGCGTCTCGGGCTGGGCGATCCGATTCTGAGCTCCAGTTATGGACGCCAACTGAGCCACCTTCACCACGTCTCCACCTTCAGCACGGGAGAAACATCAGACTGGAGATTAATAAAAAACTTCATTCGAACTTTGTTCACAAGACACCCAAAGAGAAGTTAGTTCTAAAGTGAGGAAGCAATCGGAGCATGCGTATTCAGGGTGGGTTAAACATAAGGTGCTCAAAATCAAGAAGAAATTTCTTAAACCCAAAATCCCAGAGTAGCAGTTACCAAACTACTGTCTGATAAGGATGTGAAAGATCCACCAACGGCATAAACGATCAGACAAAAAGTACTGCACTTTCAGCTTCGCTGACAACCCGCCTACCCCAGATGCACCAATAAATGTCCAGTACAGGGAGAAGCAGCCTATTTAGGCGATGAGGACGGGACGTAGGTACATCAGGCATAGGTTGGAGTCCTTTAGTGCTCTTGCTAAACTGCAGTGTGGAACCAAAACTGACTGGATCACATGTACACGATGTAATAAAAACATGAAACCTAGTGAGACGCCACCCAATCAATAATAATTCAGTCAAACCGCCAAACAAATGATAGATATTTAAGAACAGCCCTTCTCAGATATCAAGGCAGTGAGGGTTCATAAGCCCCCTAACTGCAGTAGGACTACTCAGGCAGAACTCCAGTTCTATTACACACGTGAGTACAGTGGACAAAGTGGTGGAGGGAGAGACTCAGAGACTGGGAATGGGGAATGGTTTGGTAACCGCTGACCTCTTATGAGGGATAGGAGGGTAAAACAAGCCTGAAAGAAACATTGTCAGTTAAAGGCAAAACATTACGTCTCACCAAAGAGAAGCCTGCACACTTAAAACAGTCAGGAAACTGAACTGTAAAGAGCTGGGAAGGACTCAAAAACGTAAAGTGTGTAGGGAGCCATGCTTGCATGCTTGGTGCACGAAACTGGAAGAAAACGTGTGGGCAGGATCCTTGAGCTGAGCTGGATAAAGAAAACAATTAGTGTGTGAACAGAAGAACTGGAGCTGAGGGAGGAAAGGAAAACTAAAGTTAAAAAAAAAAAAAAAAAAAAAAGTGGTTAAACGAACAAGAGAGCAAGAGCTGCGTACTAACCAGAGAGATGTACCATGCAAACGACACGAGAAAGGAGAGACTAAAGCCGGGATGCTAGTGGTGCTTCTGCTTGGGCTCATATTCAGGTTGTTGTCTCGGCAGTTGGGCTAATATGCCTGAGTTTATATCAGTTAGGGATGGGCATGAGCAATCAAACTCATCAAACGGAGTCAAAATGATTTTTTATATAAACATAAATAAATGCAATGTATTAGTTATTAGGTACAGCAGAGTGACCCTAAGCTTTGCTGGGGTCACAATGCAGGGATAGCCATGCTACTGCATCCCTAGAGTAAAGTACTACTCATAATGCCCATCTCTAATTTAGTCAGCAGAATCCCGTCCAGTAGTCTCACATTTCAGGTGTTTTCCCCGCCTTCCAGTACTGTGCTTGGACAGGTGACAAGAACGGTGGGTGAGGGATGGTTGGTGAGGGAGGGCAGGGAGGATGGGGCCACTTACTAGGCAAGCGAGCCTGGGCTTGCGGGCTGAGAACCAGCCTCTGAGAGAGCAGGCTGGGCTGCAGGGGGTGGGTGGCTGCAGGCTGGGGGACAACAGCAGACCTGGGAGGTACAGCACCCACCCCTGCCACAGCCAAAGCAAGAGTGGTAGAGGTGGGGGTAGAGGGAACGGCTGCAATGGGGAGTCCTGATGAGCTGGTGGCTGACTGGGCTAGGGAGAAAGAGGCAAAGGTGGTTGATGATTCAATGGCTGCAATGGATAACACACTGGGGGTTAAAACACTGGAGACCCCAACATTACCCACGTTCCTGTGCTTCCCCTCACAGAGGACACCCGATTTAACTTGCCTATCAGGGCCACACATGCTGTGATTGGTGGGTTTGTCATAGTTAGGGAGGAGTCATAATACTGAAGATATTATTTGCATGAAAATATGAATGAGAAGGAAATGAGCTTTTCTAACATTAGTATCCTCATAGTCTCTCTAAATAAAGTTTTTAAACATTATTTAATTGCAGATAAACGTTATAAAAGTTACACAAAGAATTTCAGAGATTCCAGCTGTGCGGCTGCCCTAAGGGGGCAAAAATGAGAGTTTTATGCAGTTGCATTCAAGCTTTCAAACTGTAAAATGTGGTTAACACTGTTTATCTTGGGTTTATTTAGTTTATTAGGCATAAATATGCATGAAAAAATAAGCATGCTTCGGAAAACCCTTGAAAACAATCATATGCAAAAATGCAATCATGCGTAAAACACCAATATGGAAATTAGCCCAAATGGCACACTATGTGTGACTATTTAATATTCTCACACATCAGCTCCTTATCTAATCAAGTATGTCTGTCACTGTACTTTCTAGTCTGTTAAAAAGTAAGCCCTATTATTAAATATAGATCACAAATCATTTTTTAAGCTAACTACAATCAATTCATTTGGAAATCACTGGTATGCACCTCTGTGCGGTGTGTACACATACTGTATGTCATGTCTTACCCTGTGTAGAGGAGGTGGTAGTAACGGGTGATTTGCCCCTGGGCTGGTTACTCTGAACAGTAGCAGTAGGGGCAGTAGTGGTGGTTGGAGCAGTAGTGGTTGTGGGAGCAGAGTGCTGGGTTTGGGAACTGCTGGTCATGGGCAATAGACGCCCCTCTGGCTTAGTTCCATACTGCACTGGCTGGAACAGCCTGAAACAACAAGAATACACAGTGTCAGAGACTGCAGTAAAAGGAACCCCAT
The DNA here is from genome assembly GCF_030463535.1 of Salminus brasiliensis. Taxonomy (NCBI): domain Eukaryota; kingdom Metazoa; phylum Chordata; class Actinopteri; order Characiformes; family Bryconidae; genus Salminus; species Salminus brasiliensis. The sequence continues at coordinate 43,513,369 of NC_132883.1, read as the reverse complement.
GTCAATGTCCAGAAAATGTATTTATCTAGAAATCAAAGCCTGGTCCCGGAGACGCCCTGACCTAAGAGGACTGTTTTCTGTGTCGCAGTACATCTATGGGCCAAATCTAGCTAAAATATATACTATGTTTATTAAACATTTGTGTCTTTGCATTGTGTTCATATTTAGTTTCCTGGCTATATTAGCCTGACTGACTTACACTATATGGACAAAAGTATTGGGACAGCTGCTTATTGCTTTGTGTCTTCTGAAATCAAGAGTATTAAAAAGAGTTTAATCTGCTTTTGATGGAGTAACTGTCTCTACTGCCCAGGGAAGAAGGCTTTCTATTAGATTTCTACACCTCTTATACACCTCTAGCCCACGCCTGGTGTTAGACATGGTGCCAACAGGCTCATGTCTGTGCGCTCCTCTATTGGCAACAGAATAGGAAAAGTGCAGGCATGGCAAAGCCATTCTACGGTAAACCTACACAGCTATCTGTGAAGTATATAATTAGGAGTTCTGTAGCAGGATGACACTTAAATACATTACACATTTCCAAAGAATGGGATAAATCTTGAACTCTGAACTTTTCCACCGGTTACTGTCAATATGGCTATCAAGTGAACTTGAAATGGAGGAAATACCCTCACTGCACCTGTAGAGCACTGCAATCTTTTGTATTATATAAGCATTAGAAAGTATTAATACATTTGACTGAACCCTAACAGTAAGCTTCACGTCAAGGAGTTCACGTTTAGTACCTCATGGGTTTGATCTTGCACGGTCTGGGTCTTGGGGGAGGGTCAGGAGCACTGTGGATTTCCTCGATCAGCTGCTGGGTCAGTCTAAGTTTGGGCAGAACCTCCTTGGTCTCATGGCGGGTCAATCTGCCCTCATTATTGATCAAGTCAAACAGGGACAAGTCTACCATCTGGAAAAGGAAAAAACAAACAAACGGACAAAAAAAAAAACCTCTTTGAATTTCTGTTTCATAATATCTGCAAATGCTTAAGTGTGGAAAGCATAGATGTCTGCCATCACAGATTTTAAAGCCCCAACGGGTCAGTGTTTGACCAACAGGATGCTAAAATACTGGTTATAGTTATAGGCAATAATTTGAAGAACAAAACTATACGTGTTCTAAATGAATGAACAAATAGTCAAAACATAGCGCACCCCATTATACACATGCATTAGGACTGATGTTTTGAATGAAAGCAATCCGAAGAGTGAGAACTAAATCATATCCACCAATAAAACACTTGTTCTTAATACTAAATCTGCTTACAAATTACAATTATAGGTTTCTTTAATTTCAGAACATGTAAAAAATAGGCTGATAACTGCTTAAAGAATTTTTCAGCTCTCTAAATTCAGTATCAGCAACAAGTCATGGTTGTAAGACCCCAACACTCAAATCCACACCTTCCACTGGTCCTGTTGCAGAGCTGTGAGCAGCAAGGAGGGAGTGTTGTACTGCAGAGGCTGACAGGTGTAGGAACTGGCGGTGTCTCTGGTCTGGATCAGATCTGGGTGGTTACAGATCCTCTGCAGCTGCATAAGGACCTGCAGCACACTCACAAAATGACCCGTCTTCAGGGCCTCCTGAGCACTACAATTAAAAAAAGAAAAAGATGAAGCACCTCACAGTAGCATAAATGCATATACAAAATAGAAATACACAACACACACACACACACACACGTCTGAAAATGTAAGGCAATAGATAGGTGTGAGTACAAGTGTAGTGTCAGTGGGGAGAAGTCTTTGTGGATGCAGTGACTGAGCATAGGTCACAGTAAGTCAGGGCAGGGTGCAGGGTGCGTTTGTATGGGGTGAAGGTGTGATGAGACAGGTGAGATTCCTTGTGTACACTGCACTGCTGGTCTTACGAACCTTGGCTGAGTGAGGATGTCCTCATACATGCTCTTCTGCCGGGCAGACAGACGACACTTCAGGATGTGCTCATACTTCTTGGGTAGCTGCTTCTCCACGTCTCTCTTAGAGCGACGGAGGATGAAGGGCTGAATCATCTAGAAAGCAGGAGACGGGGACAAAGTTAGAGAGAATGCACTGCAGTAATAGAAATGGCCCCAATTGCTAGTGCCTCCATTTAAAAAACAGCAGCAATACAGTATATATAACAGAATTTCCAACTCACATATACAATGTCATACACTGTACAGCGCTCATAACACTGTATGATACACAAGTTTTCTATGCTCGTTACCATGTAATGGTGCTCTGTCCGTGTATGCCTACCCTATGCAGCCTGATGAGCAGCTTGTGGCAGTAGTCCTGGTTCATGTCTGTGCCAGGTTTGACAGGGAAGTCCAGGTATGGCCGTGTGATTCCAGGCAAGAGGAAATGGATCATAGTCCACAGCTCTCTCAGAGTGTTCTGCAGAGGGTTGTTGATCAGCAGGATCCTCTGCTGACTGTCGGCCAATAAAAAACAACAACAAACGGTCATCCAAATGGACAAACAGACCTTAGCCACAATACAAAAAGAACAAGAGAGAGACCTCTTAATGGTGAAGATGGTCTCCCAGTGTTTTTCAGTCATGTTCTTGATCAGCTGCACCTCGTCCAAGACCAGGTGCTTCCATCGCCTCTTCAGGAAGTGAGCCTGGTCCTTCACCAGCAGCTTATACGAGGTCACACACACATGGAAACTGTTGGGCTCACACCACCACTGCAAACAAGCCAATCAAACACAGAGGGGTACGGCTCAATACGGATAAAGTGGCAACTGTAGACCGAGAACAGCATATAACAGCTGATATCTGCTGCAGGGATGTAGTTACTTTTCGCTTGTATCTGCGCTCTCTCTTGCTGCCCAGATAAAGGAGGATCTTGAGGCCAGGACACCAGCGTTTGAACTCCATTTCCCAGTTCAGTAGTTTGCAGGTCCTCACCACGACCAGATGGGGGCCCCAGATACCTATAACAAGCATTATAGTATTGAAAACCATGAGACCATGTGTGCTTCCTTCATAAGACTGTCTATTGGACCTCAGCAAATCTCACATAATGCAAAAAAAAAAAACACAACAGGCCATGTTATAACATTAGTAACTAAAAGGTAACGTCATGTAATAACAGTAAAAGTGGGGCAGTAACGTGTTTGAGTCAGTGTCAGCTGATTTACATAATAAACAGTTCATTTGAAGCTCATAACTGCTTTCAGTATCCGCATCAGTATTGAATAACTACCACTGTGCCATATCTAATCTTCACAACTGGCTGCAATTTCTACTCAACACAGGTCTGGCACGCCTTCCTGTGCTATTTAGGAACAGACCTTCATGGCAGGCTAGGTGTGCGAGATAAGCTACAGTCTGGACGGTCTTGCCCAGGCCGGTCTCATCTGCCAGAATGCCGTTGAGGTGTTTACGGTGCAGGTTGGCCAGCCACTCAACCCCAACCAGCTGGTAGTCCCTCAGAGAGCCGTGAAGGAGTGAGGGCACAGGGAGTCGAGTCTAGAGGGAGAGAAGCCAGAGGAGGAAAGAGAAAGTGTGAGATAAGAGTCAGCCATGAAAAATTCACTTCTTTACTTCATAAGATAAGTACTCACATTTGGAGGAATGGTCCTTGCACTGCCTTTGGGCAGGATTAGGTCTGTTGCCCTGGAGACTTCCGCTATATCCTTCATGGGCTTGCCATCAGGTCCAGAGGAGGTGCTAGTCCGTTCGTTTCCACGATACTGTTCATCACTCAAGAGCGAATCGATCAGAACTGCCTCGTGGGGACTATGGAGGGGAGTACTATCCATACCTAATAGGACCAAAAAAAAAAAAAAAAAAAGATTAAAGTAATTAAATTAGAGATAGAAACCTGGAAAATCTCACTGATCAATAGAAGGGTTGATATTGCAATATTAACATTTGTAAAACTGACCCTGCAATTGAGCTCTTTACAAAATATTAATACAATTGAATATCAAAGTCCTACATTTATTGTATACTGGTATCAATGACACCACCCAGCACTATTCCAGGGGTCCAGATGAGTTACAGAGGATGTCTGGGCGAATCAAGGTGTCATAGTTTTTGTGAAACTACCTTTATTTTTGTTCATTTAAAGTGTTTTTAGATATATAGATAAAGTGTTTTTAGCATATCAGAAGCTATAACAACATAACGGCTATACAATACTTTGGCAATGCAGCTCAAATACATGGAAATCTGAATCGGTCTTCACTTGCGCTCTCCTCTCTAGTTAATACCTGAAGTACTAATATGTGGGGTTTTTCTGTGTTAATGTGCAGTCCCACCAGAAACAAGGATTACCTTCAACTTCACCTTTCTCCTCATCCTCACTCTGACAGGCAGGCTGGGGCCACTCAAAGCCTTCAGCGTAGGCACCGGCATACTTCTTCACCAGGGCTTCCAATGGCACCTCAGCTGTCAGCGAGTCACAGAACATTAAGGAATGGAAGAATTTACAAGACAGCAAATGACATCCTACTCATATGCTGCTCATTAAACTACAGCGGTTATTGTTATGAACACTAGTAACCACATAAAGAGGTCATGTGATGACAGTAAAGGCAAGGCTGAATTAAATAAAATAATTCTATTTAAAGATTTAGTTGCAGCTCAGTCTGTTTTATTAGTATTACCTGATGCTCAAGGTTTCAGTAGCTGTATTATGTAATTATTGTGTAATTAGCAAGCTTCAAACACTTTTTAACTGTTGTTTACATGGAAAACAAAGAATTTAATATGAATGTTGCACCACAAATTGTTAAACTTTATTGTATCAGTATTAAAGACTGACCTTCCTTGGTGAGTTCGGCGAGCTCTGCTTTTTGCTCAGCAGCAACTTCCATAGCCTCCTGCTCCTCTATGGTACTCTCCTCGTCTTCAGCTTCATAGTACAGCACATACATGAGAATCTACTCAATCTACTCAATCCACAAGAGCACAAAATCAATAACACTCATCCACAGTACAAACCTTCTTCATCAGAAAGAGAAACGCTTGTCTTCCTCTTTCGGGTGCTGCTGCCGCTGCTGCTGCTGGCAGACTCCTGAAGCAGAAACAGAAATCCAAGTTAAAAACAAAGAATATTTAAGTTAAGAACGAAGCGAGCAAGACAGAAAGCAGGAGACAGAGAGAGTGTTAGAGCAAGGAGAAATAGGAAGAGCCTCTCACCGCTTTACTCTCCTTATCCTGATTGCTTCCTGAAGGCTGTGCAGATTTACTGCTCTGTCCTGAATGATCAAGGGTTTAGCGTTTAGTACGGCTCTTAGGTTTACACATTTAAAAGGTAAACAGAGATCAGAGACCACTTTGGCAAATCTCACCTTTGTTTCCTAGTTTTCGGAGGCTGAGAGCTTTTTGTCTTTTGTCAGAGATCTCGAAGCGGAGTTTAATTTCCACAACCTGGTAGACAGACGAAACCGAAAACATGGATCTCTCACACATCAACTAGCAAACACTGTTTGACCTCACAGGATATTACAATTCTATAAGATCTTAGAATAATTAGAACACAACTTATATAATAAACGATTGGTCCAACTATTAACAATTGTTAACATAATGTAAATGGCAGCTGGCCTTGAAAATATAAAAGTAGTGTGGGGGAAATTTTCAGGAATTTCAGTATTGTATGTATAGATTAGTTTAAATTCGATTGTTTTAGTTTTACCACATGCTATTACATATTGAAACGATGAGGTCTATCAACTTTACACCAGCCTCACAGGCTCAGAAAAGCATCGCTACCAGCATACGGACATCAAAGACGACTGAAACCAGCTGATTCAAAATGTGAAAGTCATGTAATGCATGTTCATCGCGTATTTGTGGGGTATAAAAAGTGTAACGGACACTATACAGCTTTACGTTTACTACAGCGTGGAGAAGTGAATCCGACTACCACAGCAGTAATAATAACAAAAATAATAAGAAGTTGATATGACCGTGACGATAATCTGTAAGATGTAGAAGAGCACAGTCCCAGTTTATGGGAAGCTTTACCTGCTGGATGTTGGACCAGAAGTAATCCACCTCTCGAGCAATAGCACTGGCAATGCTTCTCAATCTCAACTCCTCCTCGTTCTTCTCTCTTTCCACAGTCTTCCTCACCTCATCGTGGTAACGGGCACAAGTGCGCACCAGCTACAAAAAGCAAAACACAAAAACGGTTCAATCTGCTATCGGCTCTCACACTGCAGCCCACCTCATTCTATAATAAAGAGTCATGTGTAGATCTACAGCAAGGAAGTGTTTATTGTATATTGGAATACTAATGCAGCGGCAGTCACATGTACAAAGTTACCTACATAGATCAGTTTAGCCCCCATTACTATGATCTCCCATAACAGATTTAGATTATCCTTCAAAAAGTCCTGCACAGTTTTGTTCAACTGATCGATTCAACAAACAGGGAAACGCATAACTGTGCAAGACTACGGACCTCAATTCCCCACCCCTGCTCTAAATGATCACCTTCTTGGCAGCAGCCATCTTCCAGCGCCTCTCCTGTGCAAAATCAGCAGCCATCCACTGCATCTCCTCCAGCAGGTAGTCCCAGTGTGACTTGGGCCTGCTGGCCTCTTGGAGCTTGGGCAGCCGGCTCGCTGACCACTGGCCCTCCTTCCTCAAATCCGCAATACGCTGATGCACCTGGCTCTCCTGCAAAATATAAAAAATATGGATATAATCATTAAAAAAAAAAAGTTTATGATTACTATACATTTTATTAATAAATATATATATATATATATATTTTTTATGTTATTGGCTTCCAAAGGTGCTTTAAAATGAAGGATCTGCAATCCTCACCAGTTTGGCCTGCTCAGCCTGCTTGTCCTGGGAGCCCTCCTGTGCATTCTGGCTGGAGGAGCCCTGACTCAACCCAGACAGTTTCAGTCCTGTGGAGCTGCTGGAGCCTGCCAGTTTGGACTGCGTCGCTGGGGACAGGCTGGGTCCAGTGCTGGGGGCCCGGAGAGGGGCAGAAGGGTGTGGGGAAGGGAGTGAAGGGGAGGCGAGAGGACTAGGGGACAGCACTGAGGTGGACAGAGAGTTGGACAACAGGCGCTGGGCAGGCTGGGATGTCTCCGCTCCAGGACGGACAAGCGTGACAGTCTACGGGAAAAAGAGAAAGAGAGAGAACATGAGAAGAGTCAGACAATTGTCCATAAGCCTTTAGTTCAGTTAATTAATGAATGCCTTTAGATATCTTTATATTGATTAATTTAAATTCAGATACAAGCATCACAATACTGGATTAAATTAAATAATTTTTTAATTAAAATAAAATTAATTAATTAAATGAAACCGGAATGGGTGGGAAAACTCCAGTCCTGGAGGGCAGGATTTCTGCAAATTTAAGTCATCTAGTAGCCGGCTGAAGTGCTAGAGAAGGAGAATTCACCAAACTGCACCTAACCAGCGGCGTTCTAAAGGACGAGACCGGTCACCGGTTGAAATATGATTGGGAGGTTTACAGAAAGCCCTGGCCTTCAATAAAAAGAGCCAATCAGCTTGCCTGTTACAGTGGAGTGGAGGAACCTTGTGTGACAGGGAATAACTGTCCAGCTGTTTTTCAAAGATGGCCAGCGAGTGAACAGACTTGAATTTAAAGAACTTGGCTGAACTCCGGCCCTCAGCTCCCTTTTCTGGGGTATGTAGGCACCCCAGACTTTGGTACATCCTTACAGCTACATAAAAAATACTATAATTATATTTCATTCCATCTAAAGTCCATGTAAACATGCAATGTTTGTTTTTAAGCTCAGTTCAAAATGCATGAACCATTTAGGAAATTCCTCTCTATTTGGTGAATGATGAGAAGACTAGGTAAGTTCCCCTTAAATGATGGGTTTGTAGGTTTAAGTAAAAAAAAGAAACATCTGGGGTTTAATCTACTTCAATAGTGAAAACCTAAACAGCATCTCATACTGAAACACATCTGGAAATATATTTGAGAAAAGTGATATTGAATTCTCAATATTGGCCTCATAAGAAAGCACTCCCCTGTCCCTTTACTCACCGCCTGTCCTTGCTGCATGACCGGCTGCTGTTGCTGCATCTGGAGCTGCATCTGCTGCTGGAGCTGCACCTGCAGTTGCGTGTGTGGGTTGACTGCAGCGAGCACAGCCCCTGCCCCTAGCTTCACCTGAGCCTGGAGTTGCCCACCTGCGGCCTGAGCCTGAGGCTCCAGCACCATGGGCTGAGCCTGGGACAGGGCAAGGGGCAAACCAGCCATCGGGAGACTGGCCTGAGGCAGCCGGCCGGGCAGCTGGGGCGGAGGAGTGTGGAGGCTAGCAGCGTTTTGGACCGGAGGTCCTTTGGACGGGTCGTACTGCTGCTGATTCTGTTTCTGCCCACCGATCTGGACTGTCTGGGGGGTTGGGGGCATCCCACCTGAGAGAGAGAGAGAGAGAGAGAGAGAGAGAGAGAGAGAGAAACATGGAGGAGGAGAGGGAAAGAAAGAAAGGGAGAGAGCGAGAAAAATGTAGGGAAATGATAGTAGGAAAAGATCAAGAGGGTGAAAAGGAAATGGATGGAGGTCAGATGACGAGATGCAACAAAGACAGAAGAGTTGAAGAAAGTTGAAAGTTGAAGATAGAGAGAGAGGAGAAATAGAGGGGAGTTGCCGAAGAAAAACAAGATGAAGCACTAAAACCACAGCATCCTTTACTTATATATACGTACGTACAGACAGGTGAAAAGAATTAGGACACCCCATGAAAACCTCTGTCTTTTTCAACATTTGATCAAAATAACAAATACAACTGAAGAAATGTCTTTACAATTTTACATTTTATAAAATGTAAATAACAGAAATGTTTCCTTGGAGGGAAAAGTAAGAGGACGCCCACATTTATTACTACTTCAGACGCCTAAAACTAGGATCAGGTGATCCACATCAGCTGCAGATGATCAAAACATGGTTGGAGCGGATTATTCTGGAGGAGTCTGGAGTCTTATTTAAACCTCAGACGTTTAGTCTGGTCTGCTCTTGATTGACGGTTGAAGTGAGGGGTGAAGAAGATCACCATCATGGCCAGATCCAGAGAGCTCTCTGAGGCCTTCAGAAAGAAGGTTGTAGATGCAGGGGAGTCTGGGAAGGGGTTTAAAAAGAGGTCAGAACTATTAGAAATAGTTCCACTAAATCATTAGGTCAGGCCAGCCTAGCAAAGTCAGCCCAAGAGCAGACCTCAAAAATCCTAAAATGTAATTACAGGTCCTACAGGTAGGTCTCGCCACAGTTGACGTGAAAGTACAGCGTCTACCATCAAATAGAGAAGCAGAAGTCTGATCTTTATGGAAGGTGTGCAGGGATTGAAATGCTTGCTGTCAAATAAACGTCAGGGTTGGAATCAAGATTCTCTCTGAGGTCCTGGTTTTTGTCTAAGCGCTTTCTGGCAAACTTCAGCCCTGATGTGGATATTAATTAGTAATAAATATGGGCGTGTCCTAAAAAATGTTTCCCGAAAAAAGAAAACTGCATTTGTACCAATCACACAATTTTAAAGACTTCTTCAGTTGTCATGCGTTTAGTTACATTACCTCCATCTCTCAATACTGTTCGAACGAAGATCAATTGGCTTTCATGGGGTGTCCTAATTTATTTATTTTATTTTAACATGACTGTATATTTCCCTGTCCAAATAAAGTCCCAAACATTCTTAGAAAAGCCATCTATAAAGCTTTCTGTCATACACTAAACAGCCTAGCTGCTTTAAGTTAACCTTTAACGGACATGATGTTATGGATTACCAACAATGGGATGTTGGCACTGTTGAAAAGAGAGTGGCATTAAAGGAAATACTATCTGTGTCACAACGACTACATAAGAAATCAAAGAGGATCTAGACGGTCTAATGAATGAAAATCATAACTTTGTTACATGTGCAGAAAAGAAAAAGGTCCTCTTATGTTTGATCATTCATAATGAATAACGAACTACGTCATGCATTACCAGTTCAATATTCATAACAGTAAGTAAATTAAATAAATAAATGTGTGTACACACGCATACTAGGAGGGAAAAAAAAAGCAAGGAGAGGATAAAAAAAATTACTAAGCATAGACCAAAAAAAATAAATAAAAATAAATAGAAAAACAAGAAACAACAGATGAGGAGCATGCATGAAGCAGGTGTTATGCCTATTACATTTGCATTTGGACAACTTGTACTACAACACACGACAGAGCAAAGCAGAGGATAACAGCAGAAGAAAGACAAGAAGCAGGTTAGGCAGAAAGCAGGACAGTGCCGAGCTTACAGTGCACACTTAAAGACGCGTCTCCATCAGCACTGAATACTGAATATACCACCTCGCTCTACTCTGCTGATTCTCTGATAATCAGCTCTGACTCTACAGAGCAATTTGCACCTTTAATGGTCCCTTTCAAGCGAGCCAGTGTGGGGCCTGCTCTATCTGGACTGAGAGATAGAGGCCAAGTCGTGAGGAAATGCTGTAGAAACCAAGAATGACTTCACGAACAGAAAGGATGACGACGAAGATGGAAGAAGAGAAACAAAAAGGACTTTCTAGTTGATGGGAACCGAGACTGAAAGTGCATTGAGAATCCAGGTTGACAATGCAATGAGACGTGGGTGGGGGGGAGAAGGGGTGAAACCCGAAGGGTCGAAACCCGAAGGGTCAGGGAAAGGAATGTGAACTATAAAATCAAACCAAATCAAAGAAGCAAAAAAAACAAGGAAAATAACAACTAGGTGATGTAGGGCGATCGTATGGAGAGAACCTGCCGAGGCTCATCGTCCAATGAGCCATCGATGGAACCGCAAAATTCCAGTATGGCAAAGAAGAACAGAAACGGATGAAGGAACTGCTCCATAAAACTAATGAGCAAATCATAAAGGAAAAACACAAACGTGACAAAGACGTGACGTGGCGTCGTCCCTTTCAGAGACTAGGTCTGCTCCATCTTCAGCTGCATCTTCTGCCCAGCTGCCCCACTTGGGTTTAAAGAGAAAGATCTGGAGAGATCTAAAGGCTGAACTTGAAGTGTGTTGATCAGTGAATGGACCGCAGCTTTGGACAAATATGGTCGTCTCTGGGCACTCTGGGGGTAAAAATCTGACCTCCAGCAGCATCTAAACATCGGACACAAGAGTGGAACTGGCCCGAGACGCAGCGGCGCTCCTACCTTGCGCTGTCGGCATAAGCTGCTGGAGGGGAACGCCAGGAGATCCTAAAGGAGCTACAACAGGATGCTGGAATATCATCCCATGGCGACCCACTTCGATCCGGGACCTCTTAGCCTGATCTGGGATGTAAAACACACAATTCCCTCAACACGCAAAAAAAGTACGAAGAGAAAAACTAAAGAACAAAAGAAAACCAAAAATAAAAACAACGGAAAAACGAAAAGAAAATATTAAAAACACTTGGCACACAGCAATGACGATTGCAGACCAGCAGTCAGACATTAGGAAGCTATGGCTCCCCGTTTTGTGGAATTCAGGCTTCAAACACACAGAGCTGGGAAAAGATGCCGGAATATCGATTAAGCAGAAGCAAATTTAAGGAGGAAAAGGAAATGAAGGAAAGAAAAAAAGGGGGAAAAGGAAAAGAGAGAAAATAAATGGTCCTGTGTCAGCGCCTTTCTACCTGCTTGCGCCAAGGCCTGCTGCCTTTTGAAGGCCTCCATGTCCACCGGATTGGAGATGCTGCCACCTGCAGCTCCAGGGTGAACCTGTGGAATTGTAAAGAAGGAAGATGGGAGTTTAAAACAACTGCAGTACGACAATAAAAAAAACAACATCTCATTAAAAGTCACACAGCGACAAATCTTACTCAGCTGCCACAATTCTAAGCAGTTTAGAGGCTTCAGCAATGCAGTATAAGTGAATACAGTATTGGTTGGTTTAACTGGCAGAGCACCATCACTACACATTTACAGACAGGGTGAATATGAGGAAGCTTTTGAAAGAGCCACCAGACTGATGTTTCCAGAGATTCATCTCTCTGGTGGCCCACCTGGAACTGCTGTTGAGCAGAGAACGCTGCCGACACGTTGGGTGGGAGTTGGGTGGCTATGGCAACAGGCGTCACCGTCTGGCCATCCTTTCCAGTTACTACCTTCACCTGGTTGTCATAGGAACAGATGTAACGGTCATGTAATTCCTCAATTCGACAAAAACAGGGCCATCATGATTATGCTCACTGAACCCAAGAAAACACCCCCTGATTAAAAATTACATTCTTGCAGAAGCTGCTTGATAACGATGTACATTCACCTACAGGCCTTTCTTCTTCTCACTGACACATGTCTATCAGAAATACGGAACCAAAAAAAGCCAAGACCAATTTGCAGCACTAAGAGACCGCAGTAAACAGACAGCATGACAGACCTTTGAATGCATTTATGCCACATATTGGCATGCTGACATCCCCCCTTTATAAAATATCTGTTCGGTCTGGTCCACTTCTACTCAAACGTCTAAATAACCCCCATCATAAAGGGTTCTATGTAGTCTGTCTACTTCAAACACAAAGGAAACACTGTGCTGCACAAATCAATTGTTAACATTATTATTATTATTATGATTATTATAAGGAACTGTCAACAGGTTCTCCAACATAGGGAAGTAGGGCTGCACAATATAGTCGTTTCAGCTTCGCCATCACAATGTGGGCAAGTGCAACAGTCACATTTAATTCTGTGTTAAAACATTTTTGCTGCTTGATGCAAAAGAAAAATGTGCTGATATATGTGTGATAACTGGGCTTGAGGAAGGCCCTTAACCCTCCCTCTGGGCATGTGTGTCCATCACCATCCCCTGTGTAACCCTGATGGGTTAGAGGAAGAGCCAAATTCTACCCGTGTCCTACACTAATGTTGAATATGGGGGTCTTGCCTTGTCTTATTTATCCAAACTTCCACTTTTCACCCATTTTCTCCCCAATTTAATTGGACCACCAATTACCCAACCCATACATACTCTCCCCCTTATCCCACACGATGCCCCCTGACACCAGTAAGGGCGGACCAACACACACTCCCTCCACCGCGTGCACCGCCAAGCCGCTCATTTTTCGAACTGCTGCTGATGCAGCATCACTGGGCGACCAACGCACCTGGAGGGAAGCGCCGTATACCTGTATAGAAAGCACCATCTGCCCACCCTGGAGAGAGCGACTGGCCAACCGTGCTCTCTCGTGGGCTTCAGCTGTCGATGGCTAGCAGAATGACTGGGATTCAAACCAACGATCCTCTGATCATAGTCACAGCGGCTTAGTCCGCTGGACCAGTATATCGTGACATGTTGGCTCATTGACTTTGATTGATTTTATTAATATTGCAATATATGCTGCATAAAAAAATACTACAATGTCAGTTTTCCCAATATTGTGCAACCCTATAGTGAGGAACCACTCCTCGCCTTATTTTTTTATATAATCTCTTCTAAAAGATCCCCTTAGTAAACAGACTGAAGAGAATAAAAGCCCTCCAACAAAGATATCCAATAACCATCCAAATATTCATGCAAAATATTTAATCAAAAGACTTTTACCTCATCATTGATCACCTCCGACTGCTCCTCCTCTTCCTCCTCATCCTCTATGTCCAGATCATTTTGCCTCAGATAGGTGAAGAGGGGTACGCACGGCTTCTTCTTGAACGCCAGGTAGTCCATCATGTTGCCTTGAAGGTGTTGCAAGAAGAAAAGCTCGATCAGGTACTCTTTGAAGACCTCCTTCAGGCCCTCCATCTTCTTCTCGTGGTGCTCCAGACACTGCTTCCTCAGACGAGCCACTTCAGGATTGGGGGGTGCTATCTCCTCCAGCTTCTTTGGCTGAAGCTTCTTGACCGAGCAGACCCCTGTAGGGGTGAGCGGAGTGTTCGGGAGCCCCTGAGAAGTGCTGCTCCGAGACGGACTGGATGGAGGGACGGCCGACGGAACGCCAAAAGTGGCAGTGGCGGATGTAGCAACGCCTGCTACCACGCCTTGGGTGGTCTTCTCGAAGATCATGGGCCGCAGCTGGCCCTGGATGATGCTGCTGATCTGCGGAGGCAGGTTGGAGGTGGTGATGTGACCAGGGCTCCCCAGAGTTGGCAGAGCCGTCCCAGTTGCCACTGGGCTTTGTGGGCCAAGGTGGTGGATGGTGCCCCCGGTCTGAGAATGCGGCTGAGAGAGGCGTCTCTCCCTGACGGATGCTGGCGTCCCGGGAGAAGCCAGCTGCACTGCTCCGGCTGTGGTCAAGCCTGGGTTTTCTTGGTAGACAAAATGGCCAGTTCCTGGAGGGCTGGCAAGGTTGATCTGTCGGACCATGATACCTGCCTCAACGAAGCGAGTAGGGCTTTGCCCACACACGCCCAGAGCGGTGCCTGGAGCACCTGGCCTGGAGACGGCCTGCAGGGGGACTGGGCTGTGCTGCGTGGGACTCTGGGGCTGCAGAGGCTGCGGCAGAGGCGACGTCACTTGGATGTATGAAGAAGATCCGTGTTCAAACCTCCACTGGGGAGCCTGGTGCTGGAAGCTCGGGGATGCAGGACTCTGAAGAGGCAGCGGGGTCAGTGTGATCTGCTGGTTCCCTGGAACCATAGACCCCACGTTCTGCAAAGTGATGTTCATGTTCTGTCCGGTAACGGGGCTTCGGCTCATGATGATCTGGTAGTTTGGAGACTGCGGGGCTGAAGGGCTTGCTGCTGGGGCGAAGGTGGTCACCGGTGACTGGGGATGATTGGCAGGTGCTGTCTGATGCTGGGTAACTGTGATGGTCTGCTGCTGGTGCTGTTGCTGCTGTTGGTGGTGGTCCTCAGCCTCAGAGCCTGTGAGGGATTTGGATCTCTGAAGATTTCGCTGCACATTTGGTGGGCCTCCTCCATGGTGCATTGCGCGGCACTGTTAGTGATTACAACAGCACACTTCAAAGGAAAAGAAGGAAAAATGATACAGGTTATAAAGTAAACATTTATGTTGCGCTTCAGCAGACCTTCATCACATTACAGGACTGAGTCCCAGATTTAACTCAAACGCACACAGTAGCACAATCCACTGACCTACAGATACATGCCATCCCTTTATGCTATTAAGTTATGAAACCCACAGAAACACACATTTCCATTTACACTTCAACTCACTGACTCTCAGATTATTATTGATATTCATATAAACTATTAAGGCATGTAAATTGTTTTCTTACTTTTAACAATCCGGTCCCTTAATTTAATAAAAGCTTTTCCCTTAATTTAATAAAACTCGTTCCCTTAATTTAATAAAAGCTGTTCCCTTAATTTAATAAAACTCGTTCCCTTAATTTAATAAAAGCTGTCCCCTATATTTAATGAAACTCGTTCCTTTATTTTAATGAAACTCGTTCCCTTAATTTAATAAAACTCGTTCCCTTAATTTAATAAAACTCGTTCCCTTAATTTAATAAAACTCGTTCCCTTAATTTAATAAAACTCGTTCCCTTAATTTAATAAAAGCTGTTCCTTTATTTTAATGAAACTCGTTCCTTTATTTTAATGAAACTCGTTCCTTTATTTTAATGAAACTCGTTCCCTTAATTTAATGAAACTCGTTCCTTTATTTTAATGAAACTCGTTCCCTTATTTTAATGAAACTCGTTCCCTCAACTTAATAAGTCTTTCCCTCAATTTAATGACAGGCCTTCCTCTTAATTAAATAAAAGTCGTTCCCTCAATTTTAACAGTACATTCCCTCAATTTAATAAAACTCGTTCCCTCAATTTAATAAAACTCGTTGACTTAATTTAATAAAACTCGTTCCCCCAATTTAATAAGTCATTCCCTCAATTTAATAAAACTCGTTCCCTCAATTTAATAAGTCATTCCCTCAATTTAATAAAACTCGTTCCCTCAATTTAATAAAAGTCGTTCCCTCAATTTTAACAGTACATTCCCTCAATTTAATAAAACTCGTTCCCTCAATTTAATAAAAGTCGTTCCCTCAATTTTAACAGTACATTCCCTTAATTTAATAAAACTCGTTCCCTCAATTTAATAAAACTCGTTCCCTCAATTTTAACAGTACATTCCCTCAATTTAATAAAACTCGTTCCCCCAATTTAATAAAACTCGTTCCCCCAATTTAATAAAACTCGTTCCCCCAATTTAATAAAACTCGTTCCCCCAATTTTAACAGTACATTCCCTCAATTTTATAAAACTCGTTCCCTCAATTTAATAAAACTCGTTCCCCCAATTTTAACAGTACATTCCCTTAATTTAATAAAACTCGTTCCCTCAATTTAATAAAACTCGTTCCCCCAATTTAATAAAACCCGTTCCCCCAATTTAATAAAACCCGTTCCCCCAATTTAATAAAACTCATTCCCCCAATTTTAACAGTACATTCCCTCAATTTTATAAAACTCGTTCCCTCAATTTAATAAAACTCGTTCCCCCAATTTTAACAGTACATTCCCTTAATTTAATAAAACTCGTTCCCTCAATTTAATAAAACTCGTTCCCCCAATTTAATAAAACTCGTTCCCCCAATTTTAACAGTACATTCCCTCAATTTTATAAAACTCGTTCCCCTAATTTAATAAAACTCGTTCCCCCAATTTTAACAGTACATTCCCTTAATTTAATAAAACTCGTTCCCCCAATTTAATAAAACCCATTCCCCCAATTTTAACAGTACATTCCCTTAATTTAATAAAACTCGTTCCCTCAATTTAATAAAAGTCGTTCCCCCAATTTTAACAGTACATTCCCCCAATTTAATAAAACTCGTTCCCCCAATTTAATAAGTCGTTCCTTTAATTTAATGACAGGCCTTCCCTTTCATTTAATAAAAGTCGTTCCTTTAATTTTAACAGTTAATTCCCTCAATTTAATAAAAACTCGTTCCCCCAATTTAATGAATTATTCGCCCCATTTTAATAAAAACAGTAATAAAACAATCCCTCAGCGGAACAAACTGTTCCCTCAATGTAATTAACAGTATTTTTAATTTATTCAAATGATCCAACAACATATGGATCCAACAATCAACTAAACAATCCGCTCACCCAACTACCCCAGATCACTCCAGCTACCCCAGATCACTCCAGCTACCCCAGATCACTCCAGCTACCCCAGATCTCTCCAGCTACCCCAGATCACTCCAGCTACCCCAGATCACTCCAGCTACCCCAGATCTCTCCAGCTACCCCAGATCTCTCCAGCTACCCCAGATCACTCCAAGTACACCAGATCTCTCCAACTACACCAGATCTCTCCAACTACACCAGATCTCTCCAACTACACCAGATCTCTCCAAGTACCCCAGATCTCTCCAAGTACCCCAGATCTCTCCAAGTACACCAGATCTCTCCAACTACCCCAGATCACTCCAACTACCCCAGATCACTCCAACTACCCCAGATCTCTCCAGCTACCCCAGATCTCTCCAACTACACCAGATCTCTCCAGCTACCCCAGATCACTCCAGCTACCCCAGATCACTCCAACTACACCAGATCTCTCCAACTACACCAGATCTCTCCAGCTACCCCTGATCACTCCAGCTACCCCAGATCACTCCAGCTACCCCAGATCACTCCAGCTACCCCAGATCTCTCCAAGTACACCAGATCACTCCAACTACCCCAGATCACTCCAAGTACACCAGATCACTCCAAGTACACCAGATCACTCCAAGTACCCCAGATCACTCCAACTACCCCAGATCACTCCAACTACCCCAGATCTCTCCAGCTACCCCAGATCTCTCCAGCTACCCCAGATCACTCCAGCTACCCCAGATCTCTCCAGCTACCCCAGATCTCTCCAGCTACCCCAGATCTCTCCAACTACACCAGATCACTCCAACTACACCAGATCACTCCAGCTACCCCAGATCTCTCCAGCTACCCCAGATCTCTCCAGCTACCCCAGATCTCTCCAGCTACCCCAGATCTCTCCAGCTACCCCAGATCACTCCAGCTACCCCAGATCTCTCCAGCTACCCCAGATCACTCCAACTACACCAGATCACTCCAGCTACACCAGATCACTCCAAGTACACCAGATCACTCCAACTACCCCAGATCACTCCAACTACCCCAGATCTCTCCAACTACCCCAGATCACTCCAACTACCCCAGATCTCTCCAGCTACCCCAGATCTCTCCAACTACACCAGATCTCTCCAGCTACCCCAGATCACTCCAGCTACCCCAGATCTCTCCAGCTACCCCAGATCTCTCCAGCTACCCCAGATCTCTCCAACTACACCAGATCACTCCAACTACACCAGATCACTCCAGCTACCCCAGATCTCTCCAACTACACCAGATCTCTCCAGCTACCCCAGATCACTCCAGCTACCCCAGATCTCTCCAGCTACCCCAGATCTCTCCAGCTACCCCAGATCTCTCCAGCTACCCCAGATCTCTCCAACTACACCAGATCACTCCAACTACACCAGATCACTCCAGCTACCCCAGATCTCTCCAACTACACCAGATCACTCCAACTACACCAGATCACTCCAGCTACCCCAGATCTCTCCAACTACCCCAGATCTCTCCAACTACCCCAGATCACTCCAACTACCCCAGATCACTCCAGATAAGCTGAGATCTGGAGGGTTTTGGTGTCTGAATATTGTTCCTCCTCTATAATCTCTCTGCCCTACAGCGACAGCCCTGCCCCGTGTGGTCCTGCCCGGGGGTCTCATCACCAGCTCCAGACCAAGCTCGCCCTCCTAGATCAGCCCGTCTCCGGGTGTACCGGGTGTACCGGGGGGGGGGGAGTGAGCGGCTGAGGCTCCACACAGCGCCCGCTCTCAGCCCCTCGTCTCCGGATCGCAGCGCAGCCACTCCGCCTTCAAGGCCCGGAGTGTAGCGTTAGCCAGAGAGCTAACAAGAGGCCTGTACGGGACCAGCCCGATACCTAGACTCAAACCCCGGCTCTCACTCCTGCTTTTGGACCCAATGTTCCTCGCCCGAATAAACAAAAGCCCGAATGCGGGTTTTTACACCCCGGAGCTCCGCTGTGCTTCCCCGCGGCTCCGAGCAGCGCAGAGCGCCGTCGCCTCGCGCTCGCTGCTTCAAAACAGCCCCAGCGAACACCCATTATCCACCCATACTCACATTCAGCACAGACCTGCGGCGAATAACATCTACCGAAACGTCCCTGTAACGTATAAACGCCCAAAACAATAAAACTACGCGGTATAATCGTTAAAAACGCGCTGAAATCCGAGTAATTCTCCTGAGGTAATCGACCCGTTAGCCTCATGCTAACTGTTTTTCGCTCATTCTTCTCCGGCTACCCGGATGAACTCAGTCAGTGGGGGCGGGACTTCTCGTTTGACCGACATGAGCACAAACCAATCAGCGAACGCAGAAACGAAGGCGATAACCAATGAGATACGGGAATACCCGAGCTGTACGGTCACATACAAAACACAAGAAGTATAAAAGTCTTTTACGAGTTTTTACATTATTAATATTAATTATTCCACCAGCCTCATAAAGTCGGTACGTTTTAGGACTATTTTTAGAGATGTAGTAAGTGAGCTTTGTGCGTATAAATAATAATAATAATGCTAAATTAATAAATAATCAATATGGTAAATAGCAACAATAAAGGATATATTGCTTTAAAAGTAATGCAATTCTGAATATATATACTATAATAATTTTAGGAGTAATAAAGTCACACTTGAAGGCCAGGTAAAAAAAAAAAAGTTTTATAAATGATATCATTTTTAATCTGCCTTTTTTTGTATCTCTGTTCAAAGAAAGTTGTGTGTTGTTTTAATAATGTATAATAAAAAAAAAGTATTGTCATTTATTGCTAATCAATTTTATAAGTAAGGGATATAACTGTTATAACATTGCAACCAGTCTGCAAGCAGCAAAGACAATCCATACAAAAAATATAATAAATGAAAGTATAACTGCACATATGTAGTTTCCCCTATCTTTCCTTTTAAGTATATTTAAGTGGTGGTTAGAGCTCCGGGCTATTGATGACAGGGTTGTGGGTTTGATACCCGGGCTCGGCAAGCTGCCACTGTTGGGCCCTTGAGCAAGGCCCTTCACTCTCTCTGCTCCCCGGGCGGCTGGAGATGATTACCCACCGCTCTCAGGGTGTGTGTGTTCACTGCCCCTAGTTTACTTGTGTGTGTTCACTACCACAGATGGGTAAAATGACACATTTCGCTGTGTACAGTGACAAATACGCGCACCTTTACCTTTGTATAGCTGTAGTAGCCATTTATCCAGCAGTTATATAGCTTAAACATAATCTATACAATACATATATGAATATATCAAGCAATTATAAAAGATGCTGCATAATATGACAGGTTTATTATAAAAATCATACTTAAACGCAGGTAAAAATTGATTTATTTTGAGCACACACACACACACACACACACACACACACAAACACACACACACAAACACACACACACAACAAGCTTATAATTGACTTTTTGGGGTTTTCGTCATGGACAAAAGACAAGTATGGACACACGCAACAACAAACTGTAACATCACATATACAAAAAAAAAGCTATATAAACTTTCTATCAGTTTATAAAGTTTTGTGTGCATTTTTCTGTGCATACATAAGGCCACTCCTCACACAGACGTAAACAAAAGTCAATCAAGGAAATAAAGACACGTAGACTTGATCCGTGACAGAGTCAAACTAAAGCAGCGAATTCCAGATGAGCTAAAAGACGAGCCTTGCGTTGAAAGATATCGCTTACAACTGAATATAAATTAAATACAGAGCGGGGGGGAAAGACACTACAGTGGACAGCAAGCATAGTCAGTTATAAAGTGCTTCATTGTACATACACATAATAAAGGTACAGTAGCTGAATTCTCAAAGTACTCAAATATCCAACAACAAGCATCAAGTATTGTTTCCATTTCTTACATAGTATTAACAGACCACCCAAACATTCAGAACAGTGGGTCTGCGAAAATGTGCTTTTGCTTGGTCTATCAGTTAGTTAATAGAAGTGTAGGCTACAACTTGTTCTGTGTAACACTGACACCACGTGACCCGTCTAACCTTTCACAACACAACTCAACCCAAACAGCAGTTTAAAAACCAATACGTTCCCTGTAAGTCCTCATACAGCACTGTGCAGAGCGTTTAGGCCCCTAATCCCATTATTTAAACCCCGTCTCTCAGCAGTGAGAGAGTTTTTACTGTAGAAGCTCCAGATCTCCTCAGAATAGATAAAGCAGGTGAACATAAATCCAGTAAAAAGGAGTAAGAGCTTTTCATTCTGAAGAAAGAAAGTAGTGAGATCTTGTCGGTGAGCTAGTCTGAAGAACAGAGCTCGGTTCCTCCAGGTTTCTCCTGGACGCCCCCCAGTCCAGCCAGCACAGCGTGGAGGAAGTGTTCAACTCCATCAGCAGCAGCAGCTGCAGCAGCTCACCTGATTTACCATCATTAAGCCCTGATTTACCAAACCAAGAGAACCTTAAATAATACTAGACTCCATGAGGAGAACTTTGGAGATGTTCTAATGAAGCTTTTGCAGCTTTTTCAATTCTGTCTAATCTAAATCTTCTGCACAGAACTGTATGTCGCCATGAACCCCCCCCCTCACCCCCAAGGATCATGCAAATACATGCTTCAGAAGATATAAAGGGAGTCCTTCTGCTTGATGTTTTTTAGAGCAAGACTGCCTACCAATGTAGAACTTCTCACAGTTCCTCCAGTGTTTTCTTCCGAACATAACTGAGGTTCTACATTTATAGGTAATGCAGATGCTTTCCAGTCAAAGTACTTCTCAGAAGACAAACAAGCGGGGCAGACTGGACTCCTCAGGCAGCACCAAACATGTCAGAGAATACTAGGTTTACATGCTAATGTTTGAATCACTATTAGTCCTTAAAGCAGGTTTTCCAAAAGCTCTCTCCACTAAGGACTTGTTGGTGAAGTCACACATGGCTGTATTTGGCTTGAGCATGAGGCCCCTTCAGCATGTGAGTAAATCAGCCAAGGCAGCAGATCCAAAGAACGAGAGAGAGAGAGAGAGAGAGAGTGAGAGAGCAGTCGCTTCATCCATCTGTTCATATTGTGACTTGAAGATCCTCCTGAAACGAGGGTAACGAGCAAATACAGAAGAGAAGTCTAGTGGGGATCAGGCACACAGTCCAGGCTGAAGCGAGAAGAGTCGGCGCTCGATACACTGCTTACCTGTAGACGCACACACACACACACACACACACACATTATTAGAAGATGTGACTGCATTCAGCACTAAGAGCATTAGTGAGGTCAGGATGTTGGATGATGATCACCCCCCCAACTTAACTCATACTCCTCAACTCATCCCAAAACTACTGGATGGAGCTCTACCACCATCCATAATTCCAGAGAACACTGAACGGCGCTGTTCTTGCACTGCTCCCCAGCTTCCCAATGCTGGGGGCTTTATACCCCTCTAGCCCACGCCTGGCATTAGGCAGCATCGGGCCAATAGGTTCATGTTTATTTATCTGCTCCAGAGAGTCCTATTCTATTGGCAGTACTTCCTACCGGGACTAGACATGCTGTGTCACATCTGTGTCAGCAATGGGTGCATGCATTCATTAGAAGGGGTGTCCACAAACATTTATGTCCATGACAGGGCACTCTCTATTATAAAAGCTGCCTGAGGAAGCATTACCAAGGATAGAGAGACATTTCAGGCTCCTCCCTTTTAACCACCTGGAAGAACATCTTGGATGATCTCCACTGGTGCGATGCTCTGGAGGAGCTATGCATGAGCCCAATGTGACCATGCCCAATATATGTTCACCTTAGTGGGGTATAAAGCCCCCCAGCATTGAGAAGCAGTGGAAGAACTGTGCTCCATCCAATATTTTTGGGATGAGTTAATGAGTTGGGGATGATAAGGTGGGGTGGTGATCATCATCCAACATCCTGACCTCACTAACACTTCTGTTGCTGAATGCAATCATATCCTCACAGCAATGGCAAATGCCAAATGCAATATTTAATAGAATCTAATAGAAAGCCTTTCCTGGTCAGAAGACACAGTTACTCCAACATGAGCAGTATAAAGTATAAAGTGTGTGACCTTACTGATACTCTAGTGTGGCTGAATGCAATCAAATCTAGACAACTCTGGTACATTATTCTGAATCAATTATCAACAAGACAATTGATTCCAAACTTTTGAACAGCAGTGAAACACTCACATTTGTTGATGTTGTTGAGGTCTGATCTCTCTGTAATGATCAGAGACAGGCCCTCCATCAGCAGCAGGGCTTTCTGATAGCGCTGAGCCGAGGCCTCGCCGTGGTGGAACATTTCATCCAGAGCAGCAGCCTGGACCTGAGAACATATGAGGAATGCAGGAGGTTCAGGAGACACTGCTACTGGTATGAACCTCTAAAAAAGGTTTGATTTACAGTACTGTTGAATAGCTGCCTATCTAGGCCATACGTGATTAACTGCTCAGTAACACACTGATATTAGAATAAACATTCCTACAGAAAGTGGTGGTGGATCTAATCATTATCATTAGAACATCTCCAAAGTTCTCCTCTCCCATGGAGTCTAGTATTATTTAGAGTTCTCCTCAGATCAACACCTGGTTTGGTGGTAAATCAGGGCTTAATGATGGTAAATCAGGTGAGCTGCTGCTGCAGCTGCTGCTGCTGATGGAGTTAAACACATCCTCCACGCTGTGCTGGCTGGACTGGGGGCATTCAGGAGAAACCTGGAGGAACCGAGCTCTGTTCTTCAGACTAGCTCACCGACAAGATCTCACTACTTTCTTTCTTCAGAATGAAAAGCTCTTACTCCTTTTTACTGGATTAATGTTCACCTGCTTTATCTGTTCTGATGAGATCTGGAGGTTGTACAGTATATACAGTTTATATATGCATATCAGAATATTATGACCACCAACCACATAGTGGGAATTACCACTCTTGGATGCTACCAGATGCTACCACCCTCGCCCTTATCATGCCCTTTTGGATGTCAGTGGTGTGTTCGCCTATTCATATGTGCAGCAGACCCTGCAGTCACATGGCATGCGTGACGTCCTGTGCAGAGTTCATTCCAAACCAGGGGTGGTCATAATATACCGATATGACTTTGGCAGGGTGGTAGACTTGTGGGTGTGTATAGGGGTGTGTATGTGTACGTACCATTTGGACAGTGTGTGAGTAAATGATTTTCTCAGCAGTGATGTTATTGAATCGGTCCATCAGCTTCTGCTTGGTGCTGAAGAAGAGCTGGAGCCTCGCAGTGAGAGAGCGGCACAGCGACACGCAGTCCTTATACATCTCGTTCAGCTTACGCACCACTACACACACACACACACACACACACACACACAGCAAAATGAACAGATATCAAGAACATCTCAAAACAGCTAGAGCAGCATCATTACAGCATTAAACATGCTCTCAGTATCACAGTCAGTGCCTGAGAATGTCTGCCCTTCAGTCTCCTGCAGCTAAACTGCAAATGCTGAGAGCTCTAAATTAGCCTATTAGCCTGTAAAATGGGTCACTAGACGAAGCATCATAATCACCATCATCATCATCGTCATCATCATATGCTTCCTAGTTGTAGTGAGTGCGGCTCTACAGCTGGGGGTCTTACCCTGTTTAACGGATGCTGAGGGGTAGAGCTTTTCCTGCTTAATCGCCTCCATCGCTCTATGCAAGGCAGTGGACAACAGCTCAGCACACTTCATATACAAGACCAGCTGCTCCGCAGAACTAAACACACACACAAAACAAAGTTCCTGTGTTAGCATGTGTGTGTGTTAGCATGTGTGTGTGTAAGTGTGTGTGAGTGTATCTATAAGTAAATACAAGTGCATCACCTCTGAAGATCATATCAAATACACTTCTGTACTCTGCAGTAAGTTGCAGTATGTTTTTGCTAGATGGTTGCTATGGAGTCTTTTGTGGTTGCTAGGTGGCTTCTGAGGTATCCCAGGTGATTGCTGTGGTGTTGCCAGTGGGTTGCCATGCTGTTGCTAAGTGCCTGCTAGGTGGATGCTGTGCAGCTGCTTTGGTGTCCCAGGTGGTTGCTATTATTTCCCAGGGGATTGCTAAGTGGTTGGTAGGTGGTTGTTATAGGTGGTTCCTATGGTATCCCATGTGGTTGCTATAGCTATATAGGGTGCTGATATGGCCTTTCAGGTGGTTTAGTGCTTTAGTGTTGCTATGCTGCTATTAAATGCCCCCTAGGCAGTTGCTATCATATCCCAGGTGGTTGCTATGATTTCCCAGAAGATTGCTTAATGGTTGTTGGGTGGTTCCTACAGTGTTGCTAAGTGGGTGTTAGATGAATGCTATAGTGTTGCAAGATGGCCTCCCAGGTGGTTACTATTGTGTTTCAGGTGGTTTCTATGGTGTTGCATCTGGGTTGCCATTCTGTTTGTAAGTGTCTGCTATATGGTTGCTGTGCAGCTGCTATGGTATCCCAGGTGGTCGCTATGATTTCCCAGGAGATTGATATGGTGTTGCTTTGTGTAGTTGGTATGTGGTTGTTATGATGCTGTTAAGTGGTTGCTAGATGAGTGCTGAAGTGTTGCAAGGTGATTGCTATAGTATTTCAGGCAGGTGCTATGATGTTGCTAAGTGGTCGCTAGGGTGCTGCTATAGTCTCTCAGGTGGTTACTACTGTACTTCAGGTGGTTGCGATGGTATTTCTAGGGGGTCGCTATACTGTTGCTAAATGGCTCCTAGGTGGTTGCTTTGCAGTTGCCATCATATGCCAGGTGGTTGCTACAATTTCCCAGGAGATTTTTAAGTGGTTGTTAGATCAGTGCTATAGTGTTGCAAGGTGGTTGCTATGGTATTTCAGGTGGGTGCTGATCTCTCACCTCCACTCTCGGCTCAGCTGGCTTATCTGGTCGGCCACCAGACTCTGCTCCAGAAAGGAAGCATCTGGAGTCTCACTCCGCTCAATCCCACTGTCCTTCGCGGCAGCCACCTCTATCACGCAGTGGACGAAGGCCAGAGTGAAGCGCAGGCGGGCCAGCATGTCTGTGTGACCCTGCTGTGGTAGGACAGGGAGAGGGGTTAGGTCAGTTTCTCTGGGACATTTGGTATGCAGCCTTTTCAGAGCTGAAAGCACAGCCTGTTACCTCCATCAGTGTCTCCTCCGGAAGCTCAGGGGGCACAAAGGCCACACCTCCAGGCAGATTAGCCGCTATGGGGTCTGTATAACCGTAGCGCTGGTTGTCTGGCGAGTTGTAGGTTTTGTGGAAGTGGCCGCAGGTCCAGCCAGGGCTAACAGGACTGGAGCTCACTTAAACAAGCAATAATGTACATAGTGTTAGCACGGTACATTTACAGTAGATATTCTGTACATTTTACATACACATATTTTATACCAATACTTGTGTACACTATATGGACAAAAGTATTTGGACACCTGACAATTTATTGTTTCTTCCGAAGTCAAGGTTTCTCTACTGTCCAGGGAAAGCTTTCTACTAATTTTTGGTGTTGATGAGGTCAAGATGTTCCATGATCAACACCCCATCTCACCCCTGACTCCCCACCTCATCCCCAACTTCCCTACGCATCATTCCAGATCACAGTTCCTTCCACTGCTCTACAGCTCAATGCTAGGGGCCTGTATACCCATATAACCCACGCCTGGCATTAGGCAGCATGGTGCCAATAGGTTCATGTTTACTGTATCTGCTTCCTATTCTATTGGCAGCACTTCTCTACAGGCACTAGACAAGCCGTGTGTGTGCATTTGCAATGGGTGCAGCTTAAAGTAGTTACATGCATTCATTAGAAGGGGCGTCCACAAATATGTGGACATATAGTTTATGTTCAAAAGACAAAGAGGCTGTCCTACTTTTTTTTCACATTGCTCTATACTGTACATGTTCCATAACTTGCTGTTCACAAGTTTGGAATCATTTCTCATATTAACATTGTTTTGTTATGCAGCTCATCTACAGCTGTATTCATCACTTTCGGGGTCTTCAGTCCTCTCACCTGAGTAGCGTCTGTGTTTAGTGTCCAGAGGAGGAGTGTGTCCGTAAGGAGGAGAGCCTAAAGTGAAGAGCACTGGAGCAGGGCTTCCTGAGCCTTTCTCCACATATCCTACACCACCAGGGGGCGCTGAAAGAGCAAAAAGCAGAGAGACGACAAAACATATTTGTAAACAGGAGATCCCACACTGGTTCATGAGTTTATATAGGGAGCTTTCCCATGTTATGCTCAGCACTGAAGCTAAATATTATTGTATAAGCTGGGGCTTTTGTGAGCACCTGCAATGTCCATAGGCCTCTCTGTATTCAACCCTTCACAGCTCCCTCTGTCCAGCTGAGCTCCAAACACAGCTTTCAGCAGCATGTCTGACAGCCGGCCTGTGCTCAATGACCTAACAAACAAATAAACAAGACAAAAAGCATTATCAACACTTTTACAGTAGAGGGTTGAAACTGTGGAGCCTCATACAAACGTCTGCCGTTTAAGAGGCTAGAGGGAAAACTGTGCCTGTACCTTTTCACAGATCCTCTCCTCCTCTCCAAGAGATTGCTGGTGGGTACACAGCCCTCCTGGAGGTCTGGCATTGTCTTGGTGCGGCCCAGACCTGGCCCAAGCGCTGGCTCCAGTGCAGGGCACGGAGTCTGAGGGCAGCTGGCTCGTCTGCCCAGCTCCCACTGAGACACAGGAAACACACAGTGAGTTCAGACAAGTGTGGCAATCATGTTGCAATTCGCTAAATGCAACAGGCGTTCTGTCAGCTTCTTTAAGCAGTGTTAAAAAAAGCGCTTTCTCTTCTTAACAAAGCATTACCTCTGTTTATGACAGCACCATGTATAAATATTTATATTTCCTTTATGTAATAACATGTCCCATATGTATTATATATACATGGAAAAAATGAAGAGACCACCCTACAGGATCAGTTTCTCTGGCTTTACTATTTATAGGCAATGTGTTTAGGGAAATTAACATTTGCTTTGTATTTAAGGGCCTGTATGTAATAACATCTACTATATGTATTATATATATATTTAAAAGCCTATAAGTAATAACATCTACTATATGTATTATATATTCAAGGGCCTACATGTAACAGCATCTACTATATATATATATATATATATATATATATATATATATATATATATATATATATTTAAAGGCCTATACGTAATAACATCTACTATATGTATTATATATATATTTAAGGGCCTATATGTAATAGCATCTACTATATGTATTATATATATATTTAAGGGCCTATATGTAATATCATCTACTATATGTATTATATATATATTTAAGGGCCTATATGTAATAACATCTACTATATGTATTATATATATATTTAAGGGCCTATATGTAATAGCATCTACTATATGTATCATATACATATTTAAAGGTATATATGTAATAACATCTACTATATATATAAGTGTCTACATGTAATAACAAGAACAGTTAATTAAGTCTGAACATCCTTCTTAACGTTGGAATTATGGTATAATACCAGTGCACCGAGGATGCAGCCAGCTGAAGGGTGCCTGGCTTCTCAAGCATGAGTATGCCCCCCTAGTGTACTGTCGTGTTGTGAGCAGTACAGTTCTGTAAGCTTAGGGACTGACCCGGTGTACTGTGGTATCTGAAGTGTGACGGAGGGTCGTATATCTAGGGTTCAAGGTTGTTTCCATGGCACCAAGTTCAGAGAAGGGTGGAGAGACAGGACTCTGCTGGTGGAAGAACATGTCTGAGAGAGAGAGAGAGAGAGAGAGAGAGAGGGGTGAGCACAACATCTTAGAGATGAATAATCCTCCTTTTAAATACGCCTTTTTTTTGGGAGGAAGGGGGCAGCCGTAGCCTAAAGGTTACTGCAGTGGAATGTCACCAGTTCAATCCAGCAATTGTTCCTCCCTTTAAAACTCACAACTGAGGTGCCCCTAAGTAAGGAACCTAACCCCTTACTCAACTCCAGTTGTGGTATCTGCCCACCCTTCCAGGGGTATGTGTACTCACTGTCCTACTCCCCGGTGTGAGTGTGTCTGTGTTCACTGCCACAGACAGGTTTAATGAGGAGGTGGAAGTCTGGTGATAAAGACCGTTAATCTTAGTCTTAATGTTGTAGTTAATAACAAATGATTATATCTGATTAATATGCCTTAAATCTCAATATTAATGATGCTAAAATAATAAAACTGAGTAATTTGAATGATAAAGCCTGCAGTTTAATGCCTTTTTAAAGCAGTGTACTGTAAAACCATGTAGAAGGTAGGTAGAAGAGAGTCACTCACCCTGCAGACCTGTTCTGCTGCACTGTGGCTCAGGCTGGTCAGGCATCTCTGGTATAGTTCCCACTGACAAGATCAACAACATCACAAACATCATGCTAAACATCTCATGTTATCTTGCAGGGCTTTGGTTTATCTGAAGAACAGTGTGTGTGTGTGTGTGTGTGTGTGTGTGTGTGTAAACGGTATATGTGACCTGTGTGTGTATGAATGTTTGCAGTACTGGAGATGAACTGAAGATAACCCGAGATCCTCTATGTCAATATCAACTCTAGTCTGTACCTTGTGGAGAGGGCTGGTATGGTCTGGACCCCCCTGTGGACAGCCTGCGATGAGTCAAGCCAAATCCAGACTCAGGAGAGCCACCTGTCCGACCACATCCAGGGACACCACCCATGCAGTAGTGATTTGTGGGCACTGTGGTCCTGAGAGAGCAGAAATACAATGAGATTAGTTAACATCTCAACATGGTTTGAGGTAAAGAACAGTGTGTGTGACTTTTAAAAGCAAGCCCACCTGGACGCCCCCTGCAGGTTCTGCTCCATCCTCTGGTAGTTGTGGATCTGTGTAGGCACTGGAACAGGCACAGACTGGCTGTAGCTGCTACCACAGCACTCCACAGGCCTAGAGAGAGAGGAGAAGGAGAGGAAAGGAGGGGGATGTTTTGTAAGTTGATGTGTGCAGTGTGTGTGTGTGTGTGTGTGTGTGTGTGTGTGTGTGTGTGTGAGTGTGTATGTGTGTGTGTGTGCATAATGATTGACACTAGCAGTCCCAGAGACTCATAAAGACCATTTGTTTCTTAGTGATCCGTGAAATCCACCAAGCCAGAGCTTTTTCACTTTCTCTGACACTTTCGCATGCCCCTCACACACACACACACACACACACACACACACACATATATATATATATAGTACTATAATATTATCTAGATATGTAAGCACCTATATCTAAGATATAACATGTTCTATACATATACACACACAAGCACAAATATGCGTAATATATGGACAAAAGTATTGGGACATTTGCTCATGAAAGGTACTATAAACTGCTGGTGTTGGAGTAACTGACTCTACTGTCCAGGGAAGGTGTTGCTGTAATGATTTGATTGCATTCAGTGAGGAAATGCAAGAACATGAAGGTTTGCACCTAAGACAGTTCTATGGTTTTCTTGTCCTTGCAAAACAGTCAAGACACACATACACAGATACACCCTTACCTGGCAGTGTTTGGAGACATTTGAAGTGAAGGTGAGGACGGGGGTGTCCTTCCTACACAGGCAGCAGGGCTGAGCAAAGAACACCTGAGAAAGTCACACACAGGTGTCAACAAACACTTACAGAAAACAAGGAGGAGAACAATCCCACTACCTAATGCTCTCCAACACTTAGAGAAGGTCAACCCAGCCAAGCAGTCAATAAAGACATGGCTGAGTTTCAAGTTGACTGCATACACACACACACACACACACACACAAACACACACACACGCACACACACACCCTGAGGCTCCTAAAAACAAAGGTAAAGGGGTTAACATGTCAGTAAGACAGCAGAACAAGGACACACTCATACACACATCTGATCCACATTCCTCACAAAATATATATATATATACACACACACACACACACACACACACACTTCTCATATCACTCAGTAGCCATTTGCATGGGTGTGCTGCATAATAGTTTCTCAGTACTTATTTAATTACACTAAAAAAAACCCAGAAAAAGCAATGGTGGCTAACATGGAAGGCTGAAATAGACTATATGGACAAAAGTATTGGGACACCAACACATTCCAGTATCCCACCTTTAATGACATCCCATTTTAAAAGCTATAGGCATTAATATGGAGTTGGCCCCCCTTTGTAGCTCTAACAGCAGTTACTGAGTCAGCAGAGTGTTGGAGACTTTTCTGCACGATGTTCCTCAGCACTCTGCGACCCTGCTCTGGAATCTAGGAGGTACTAAACGTCTCCAGCTCAGTTGTTGTTGCAGTGGTGGCTCCTATTACAGAACCATGCTGGAGTTCAGTGAGCTCTTTCACTAATGTGTGTAAGAAAGGCAGACTGAATGGCTCGGTGCTTGATTTTTCACACCAGTGGTGTTCACACCTGAACTCAATGATTAAGAGGTGTGTCCCAATACTTTTGTCCATATAGTGTAGCTGTATATGGCGTACCTGAAATATTCAGTACTATTAGGGTTATGGTTAGGTGCAACAGGTCTAAAACTCAGCACTTACCCACTCTGCATCTCGCTCTCCTGATTGGCTTGTCCTCCTTGGTCTGCTATCTCACCTACACAGATCAGTACTGTTTATAACAGCAGCTATCGGCTCTCACGGTTACTTTTAGATGGGCGTGGTTATTCAAATATATGAGAATAAATGTGTGTTACATTGTGATCTCATTAACATAATATACAGATATATCTGTGTGCTCTGCTTACTGGTGAACTGCACAGGCACCATGACGAAATCCTCAGTCTCTGAGGAGAAGGAGTCTTTCAGCGGAGAAGCAGAAGGAGGCGTGTCTTTGGGAAGTGGGTGTGGTCTTTGGGTTTCAGCGTCCGACTGCCAAGCAGGAAATAAACACTCTTCATATGGGTGGCAATTTAAAACGTTAATTAATTAATTAAATTATTGTTAATTCATTCAGTTATCACTTAATTAAAATATGCATTTAAAAATGTGTAAAATAATGAATGTGAAAATAACTATGTGTGTGTCACCTGTGTGGGGGTGAGGTGTGAGGTTGAAGAACCACTGCTAGAGCTTCCAGATCCTGAGCTGGGGTAGGAAGGCATGGGCACAGGAGAGGCTGAGTGAGAGAAGGAGAGAGACGTCACTAAACTTGATTAACTGAAAATCCTGTTAGGAGAAGGACAGAGTGCTGCTTCCACTGGAAAATATGAAAATCCAATGAAAGGACCAAAAGTTTGTGGACATCTCCTCTAGCTACTTAATTCAGCCACTTATTGCTGGCAAGATGGCGCTCTACATAGCATCGGCTAGGGGGGTATTGGGCATTCTCTGGAGTGGTGAAGCTCCATCCAGTATCTTTGGGATGAGCTGGAGTGTCCAGAACTAATCATCCAACATCAGTACCTGACCTCACTGATGCTCTTGTATGGCTGAATGCAATCAAATCCTCCCAGCAATGCTCCAATATCTGGAGTAAAGCTAGCTTTCTTACAGGACAGTACCTGCTGTTACTGCAGCAAAAGTGCAGAGGACAGACTGCCAATTAAAACCCTTGATTTCAGAAGAAACACTGGATGAGCAGATGTCTGCACACTTTTGCTCCGTACAAACAGCTATTTGCTAATCTTTTAACACTCCTTCATTAAGTGCTTCACGCTTCATGTTCATCTAAAGTGTCTTCCTTGGTTATATGAAGAAGTTGGTCTTGCATAAATAATAATTTGACAGGGCTTTGATGAAAAGCCTCCCAAGAAACCAGGCAGAAAACAGAGCAGGGCTGTATTTAAGGAAATACCTGAGAGTGAAAAAGGCAAAGCTTACATTTTCGCACAGCTGAGCTGGCTTCCAGGAACGGGTGGTGAAAAAACTCATCTGGGAAAGAGCAAACAACAGTTATTTAATTCCAGGAGGTCATATTTGTGTTTACTGGATGAACCGGAGATCATCCATTCAAGCTGTGTAAACGTGAGCATGCACTGACCAAAGTCCATCCGGTCTCTGTGGTTCCTCTGCAGCAGGCCCAGCAGCAGGTGCCGTAGGTGACTGGAGGTTTCACGTGGGATGCTGGGAAAAGGGGGTTCAAATAATATGAGATTTCGCTTAAAAACACTACAATCAAACCCTTACATGCTGAATGTGGGCTGATTTCTTAACGGGATGAGCCTCTCCTGAAGTAGTGCTCAGGAAAGTAGTAACTATACCGTAATTCTACACAGAGGTTCTGTTACTGTTACTGGTACTGATACCAAGTCTAGTCCTGGACTAAACTGCAGTGCGGGTGGTGAATCATGGTTGGAAATTGTGTTAGTCTAGGCTGAGTCTTAACCTGGGTCTTGGAAAGGTGGCTCCACATAGGGCCCAGCCCCTATATTCAGCCTGCACCTAACAACTGGGGTTATACATAGGGCCCACCCCCTATACTCAGCCTGCACCTAACAACTGGGGTTACACATAGGGCCCAGCCCCTATACTCAGCCTGCACCTAACAACTGGGGTTACACATAGGGCCCAGACCCTATACTCAGCCTGCACCTAACAACTGGGGTTACACATAGGGCCCAGCCCCTATACTCCGGTGAGCAAGCCAAAGGCTCCCTCAGAGCTGGAGGACGAAACCTTGGGAGGATCCAAAACTCAGAAGTGGGACTTTGCTCTGGTCAGGACTACTTATAAATGACTGATAGAAACTCACGCTACCACCACATGTGCTGATATCATCATACTATAGTAGATCACCAATATGAGCATAGTAGAGACTGTACTGTTACTCAAATAATGAAAGTAATCATGAAGGTTGGTGGTGGTAAGAATAATGATAGTAGCCAATAGATAGAGCCCATGTCAACTTCACTGTAGTCGGTAGGCAGATAGCAGTAGCAGGAGAGTGGGCAGCTGGTCTGACGCGGGTAGCAGAAGTCCGTATAGGGACTGTATGGATTGGTGAGTAAACGGTAGGTTGGGACACTAGTCAGAAGTCCTGAACTTTCTGCCCAAACTAAACGTGGATGATCTTTGACCGAGCCATCGACCAAATGTTGCTCTTGTGCTCATCGTCTGGCAGCTCAGCACACATTTGGAACATTCTCATGTTAGCGAACTCGACCTTTCCTCCATTTCACCACTTTCCCCGTACCCGACTGAGTGACGTTAGTCCTGTTTATTCATGCTGATGTGTTTAATGTTGCTCTATTAATACCGATTACAAGCTCATCAGATCATGTTGTAGTGGACTATCCAGTTCCAAATTGGCCGTTAGCTTCACCCGCACGTCTCCAGATACACACTCTCAGTGTATCTCAGGGTTCTTAAGAGTTTGTACTGGTTTTCCAATGAACACAATACAGCACAGCATACTGACACTAGCTGGTCCAGCTAACCAGCCGGCCCTCTCCACCCTCTTATTATTACAGGGGGGGGATATTTGCAGCTGCTCTGCAAACCCTTTTCAACTTTGCAAAACTACCGACACAACTGCACGTCCTGAATGACCTAAAGTCAGTTCCTATAGCACCCCCTAGTGGACATGTACTGCTAAAGCTGTGGCAAAGTGTAAACATGATCATATTTTTGTGCTTCTGCAAAAAAACAAACAAACACACAAACAAACACAGGATCATGTGTGCCTTGTTTATCTTAGTACTTAGTATTAATGGCTTCAGGGAAGACTTTAGAAACCACTTACTTGGGACTGAGGTTCCGGTTTCTTTCATAGAATTGTCGCAACTCCTGTGGGCTGCTGGCCTAGAGAAGTAAAAAAAGGGTGAGAGAGATACACACGATAGTGTGAGGGTGTGGAGCAACCACTTACCATCTTACACAAACTCACTGACCTGTTTATCTCGGCACTAACGTGTGCCACCAGTCAACATCCTAAATCTAAAAAAGACTGATCGCTTCACCGGAGATGCGCCACCATGAAATTTAGCAGCACGACTACAAACACAGACCCATTGAAACAGAGAGCTGCGGCTATTTATACCAGACAGGTTAACCTTCATGCTATGCGGGTCTGGTTGGCTGACCCAAGGTGAGTGGCCAGGGAAAAGTGTCAGTTGAAAGTATGAGGCCGAGTGCTGGCGAGTGTGCTGTTCTCAGACCAGCCAGGCTGGTTGAAGCCCACTAGCAGAACAAGACTAAAACGGCAACGGGTTCTGAAACATTCTGAAACACAAGGACATAAGTATTGGGACACCTGTTTGTTTATAGTTTCTTCAGAAGCCAAGGGTATTAAAAGGAGTTTATCCTACTTTTGTTGGAGTAACTCTGTATCTACAGTCCAGGGAAGAAGATACTAGACTTTCTACTAGATTTTTTTTTTGAAGCATTGCTGTGAGGATTTGATTGCATTCAGTGATAAGAGCGTTAGTGAGGTCAAGATGTTGGATGATAATCACCACCCTACCTCATCATCCCAAATTCCCAATTCCCATTCCAGAGAACACTGGAGTTCCAGTGCTCCACAGCTCAATGCTGCTGGGGGGCTTTATACCCCTCTATCTAGCCCACGCCCCGACAATTTTTCTGTCCTGCACCGAAGAGTCGCTCACTGCCTTCAAACCCAGACTGAAGACCTTCTCCTCTTCCGAGAGTACTTGGGCGAATAGTATTAGAGCGGATGGAGTATGATGGTCTCCATATTAACTTGTGTGTCGTATCTAAACTTAGAGGTATCTTTAAATTTTATTCTATTCAAACTAGCTGAGGTTCTTCTTCTGAGGAAACAGTGAGGCACTTTTGTAAGTCGCTCTGGATAAAAGTGTCTGCTAAACGTAAATGTTCCAACATCTAGTGCAAAGCCCTCCCAGAATAGTAGAGGCAGATACAGCAGCAAAGTGGCCCAAACTGCCTATAAATACCCTTAATTTCAAAAGACACAATGAATGAATGCGTGCCTACAAACATTTAGACAGGCAGATACAAGGGTTTAGTATACTGAGCTTCAACGCTCAGCTTCAGGCTTCAGGGTCACCAGAGTGTCACCTTAGGTATGAATAGCAGGTTCCATTAAACTCTTGGCACCACTCTTCGTTCAGTAATAGGGAACACCCAGGTCAGTTCAAATAACTCTGATGTTATCTCCCTGTCTTTTACATCATGTGCAGTGACAGCGCAATAGAAGAGGCCTCTCTGAAGCAGATAAACATGAACCTATTGGTACCAGGACTAATGCCAGATATGGGGAATAAGTAGAGGGGTATAAATGAGTTGGGGAGTTTGGGATGACATTAGATGGTGATTATCATCCTCACTGATGCTCTTGTCCCTGAATGCAATCAAAGCTCACAGCAATTCATTGACAAAAAGTCTAGTGGGAAGTCTTCACAGGACAGTAGAGATTACTACAGCAGGGGGAACTCATTTTAATACCCTGGACTTCAGATGAAACAATGACAAATGAGCAGGTGTCCCAATACTTTTGTCAATGTAGTGTAACATTTATACAGAACATTGTGGAGGTTCTCCATCACTGTGTTCATCATTAGAACATCTCCAAAGTTCTCCTCATGGAGTCTAGTATTATTTAAGGTTCTCCTGGTTTGGTAAATCAGGGCTTAATGATGGTAAATCAGGTGAGCTGCTGCTGCTGCTGCTGCTGTGCTGGCTGGACTGGGGGGGGGGCGTCCAGGAGAAACCTGGAGGAACCGAGCTCTGTTCTTCAGATTAGCTCACCGACAAGATCTCACTACTTTCTTTCTTCAGAATGAGAAGCTCCTGTTTCTCCTTTTTACTGGATTGATGTTCACCTGCTTTATCTGTTCTGATGTGATCTGGAGCTTCTACAGTATAAACTCTCTCACTGCTGAGACAAATGATTTATAGTAACGTGACTAAGTGGCTACAACCTCTGTACAGTGCTGCATTTAGCCGTAACCATGTTCAAGTCACGCTGACCACCAACAAAGCATCTATATTTGACTCGTGTCAGGCCTCCATGACGTAAGATTTCAGCAATACAGTTAAAATAAGTTATGATGTGGCTTTAAAAGCTGAAATGTGGCCGTACTGAAATGTGGTGCGTTAGGTGGGAATGTTAACACTGCTGCCACAAGCAAGCCAAGCTGAACTTCTGGAAGCTTGTAGTGGAAATAAAATAGGGGTCTACTCTCGGGCAAGGGCACCCCATTCCCCATACCCAGAATGTGAGGTGGGGGCAGCTGTCTGCCTGACACAGAAGAGTTATATGTGCGCCTGTCTGGTTCTGCTGACATCCTCCGGTTCTGTTTATCAGATGATTATGAAATAGTGTCACAATCACAATTTCACACCGCTGTGCTGCCGTGTAAATAAATCTGCTGTTGCGATTTCACAATGAAAAATGTTCCAGACTGACCCTTGACCATGGACCCTTTTTTCCGTGGGAAACCAGGGGACTGCTCTCTTACGCAACGGCATTATGTTTTGGAATCGGCTTTTCCAGTGTAGTGGGCCAAAGACTAGTCCTGACCTAAAACCACAAAACCTGTCTGGAATGTTACTGAGTGATGTACTCTGGTAGAGAGCCTGGTCCCAACACTTCTGGCACTGGCACTGAGAATATACAGCAAATAACTCCATTACATACCATATGGACAAAAGTATTGGGACACCTGCTCATTGTTCACTGTTTCTTCTGAAATCAAGGGTCTTATCCTGCTTTTGTTGGAATAACTGCCTTTAATGTCCAGAGAAGAAGGCTTTCTCCAAGATTTTGGAGGAGCATTGTTGTGAAGACTTGATTGCATTCAGCAACAGGAGAATTAGTGAGGTCAGGATGTTGGATGATGATCACCACCCCACCTCCTCATCCCCAACTTCCCAACTCCTCATCCCAAAAGTATCGGATGGAGCTCTACCATTCATCATTCCAGAAAACACAGGTCTTCCACTGCCCCACAGCTCAATGCTGCTGAGGGGCTTTATACCCCTCTACTAGCCCACGCCTGGCATTAGGCAGCATGGTGCCAACAGGTTCATGTTTACTAAGCCTCTTGATTTGACTTGACTTGAGAAGTTGTTCATATGTTGGTCAGGCTCGGGTATGTGTATGCTACCTGAAATGGTGCTTTTCCAGTCAGGCACTGGAAGATGATGGTGCCCACACTCCACAGGTCAGCTTTGGCATCGTAATTCTGTGACATGATCACCTCAGGAGCCTGCCAACATCACGTGGAACTGTTACTGTTAGGTGCTCACCAAGCTTCAATCCACAGTCAGTACTGGACGCTGGAGGAGACTTACCATGTACATGGGGGAGCCGCAAAGTGTGGCGGCCATAGTGTTGCCCTGCAGGTACCGGGCAAAGCCAAAATCAGCTGGACAGAGAGAGAGAGAGAGAGAGAGAGAGAGAGAGAGAGAAAGAGAGAGATTATAATGTCTATGCATTACAGGGCTTAACAATGTATAAAAGAGCTGATCCTGCTTTTGTTGGAGTAACTGTCTCTACAGTCCAGGGATGAAGGCTTTCTACTAGATTTTGGAGCTTTCAGCATTGCTGTGAGGATTTAACTGCATTCAGTGTCAATAGCGCTGATGAGGTCAGGATGTTGGACGATAATCAGCACCTTACCTCATCCTCAACTCCCTAACTCATTGCTAAAAGTACTGGATGGAGCACCAACCATCATCATCATACCAGGGAGCACAGTTCTTACACTGCTCCACAGCTCAATGCCTCACAGCCAATTGGTTCACATTCACTCTCTCCTCCTTTTCCAGAGAGTCCTATTCTATCAGCAGTACTCCTCTACAGGGACTAGACGAGCTGTGTCTTTGTGTGTGTGCATGGGTGCAACTTAAAGTAGCTGAATGCATTCATTACAAGGGGTGTCCACAAACATTTGGTCAGGTAGTGTAAATGGGTAAATGGATCTCCAGAGACAGTTTATTATGTCATAGATGATACTGATTATTGATTAATTGAGCACAATTGGCCGTGCTCTCTCCAGAAGGGTGGTGGGGGGGTGGGTCTTCTAGTGTGATGAAGAGCCGGGTACCTGGCACTTTAGGGGGGGGGTGGCTAGCTTAATATGTATCGGAGGAGTGTCCCTAGTATTGGAAGCATTGCTAGTGCTAGGGGGAGCTACGGCGGGACTCTGGGAGTTTGGCAAGGTGCTTTGCTTCCATCTCTCTGTATTGACACAGTGAGTCAGGCGCTGACAAAGAGAGAGAGAGAGAGAGAGAGAGAGAGAGAGAGAGAGAGAGAGAGCAGTGCTGGTCACAGGGCTCGTTCTTGTCCCTCATGAACAAACAGAGCTGAGTGGCAGGCACAGAACACACAGCGCAGTCTTCGGAGTTGACTCAACAGCCACAGTGTTTATAGAAGTTCTGCAGGACAATGAGTTCAGCACTGTAGGCCTCGCTTCAGCTTTGGGGAGGACTTACTTGTGCAGAGTAAACACTATCTTCTATAGCCATCAAAACACAATATTTGAGAAAACAAGCTCAAAGATCACAAAGCAAAACACCCTGCAGTCCTCAGGAGATGTTCTGACCCAGTTTGGTCCATCTGTCCTGTTTCAACACCTTCAACGCCTGATATATCCACCCCATGACACGAGCATGACACTGGATCCACATAATCAGTGCTAATGCTGATTGCATGTTTCTAATGTTATGGCTAATATTATGTATGTCTTTGACAGCCCTTATTCAAATAACTACCCCAAAGGCCCACCCAGTGCTCACCCAGTTTGACGCAGATGTTGTTGGGGTTGGCCCTGCGTCCTGCGCTGTAGGCCAGGAGGATGTTC
Organism: Salminus brasiliensis; assembly: GCF_030463535.1. Classification (NCBI taxonomy): domain Eukaryota; kingdom Metazoa; phylum Chordata; class Actinopteri; order Characiformes; family Bryconidae; genus Salminus; species Salminus brasiliensis. Next base: position 43,473,734 of record NC_132883.1, on the reverse strand, counting down.
TGGGGCTTCAGGTCTCTATGGATGATGCCTTTACTCCTCAGCACACTCATAGCTGCTGCTATCTGCAGCAAGAAGCTCCGGATAGTGTCCTCGCTCAGAGAGCCCTTAGCTGGTTGGATACAACAGAACACAGCAGATGAAAAACACACGGCAAAGAAGTCACTTTACACAGTGGCTCAATACAAGCTCAATGCAGGGTTACATCAGCTCAAAGCTAAAACCATTAGGCTGCAGGGGGTTACCTCATCCTCCAAATGAGTGAGGTTAAATGAGTGAGGTTAAATGAGTGAGGTTAGTGCGAGACTAGCTCTGGATTTTGTAATCACTGGTAGCTGATCTAAACATTGATGTAACTCAAGGTTTTCCCATGTTAGTCCTACAAAACCAGAGCCCACAGTTTGGTGGTTTTTCTGCTCTGACACATTTAGTAAACCTGTAAACTAACAGCTGAGGTGGATCACCAAACTGTGCTGGACTAAGGCCCTCCAGGTCTAAGCCCCTGATGAAAGTTGCTGGACAATCTGGCATCATGGCCTCTTTAATTTTGACTAAATTAATTGAATTTAGTTAAAAGTTCTCCTAACTCACATCAGCTTGGCCAACAATCCATACTGAGCTGATCCTCACTATCATCAGTAAATGAGCTGCAGCTGAAACTGATGAAATACTGTGTAAGACGTTCAGTCTGTGGCTCCGCCCCCTTAGTCTGTTTACTGTTAATTCCCATCTGCAGGTTACATACTGGGAGGCTTTTAACAATGGAGCGCTGAGCTAATCGCTGGGATTTAAACTTACGATCTCCTCAGACTTACTGAGCAGCAGTTAGACCGCAGGGCCGGTCGAAAGCTTTGTAATTACACAGTTCTGAGTGAATTTACCTTCCCTTCTTTCTCAGGCTCACAAATGTACATGGCTTCACAGCTCTGGAGTGGAGCAACTGTCTAACTGCCTGCTTGTCAGGAGGCTCAGGAGATCATAAGTCTAAACCCCTTTAATACCACTAACAGCCCTCCATGGTCAGAAGTCTGGGAATAGGAAGGTCTCCCCCCATGTGATAGGAGGTGTTCTAACCTGCAGATGGAAATAAACAGTAAACAGATTGAGGGGGAGGAGCCACAGACTAAACATCTTACACAATTTGAGGACCAGCTCAGTGTGTAAAGTTGACCAGACTGGAATGCAGAAGTAAAACATGTGAGTTAGGAGAACGTTTGACTTAATTAAGTTAAGTTAACAAGCTAAAACTGGTGGTTTTAAAAAGCTGTGTGAAAAGGCCATCATTACTTTACTCCGCTACTCGCCCCCAAGCCGTCTATTTCCCTATTTCCTCCCCCAAAATCCACCCCTCCCAGACCCAGCGGTGAGAGGAAGGTGTATTTTTAGTCCTGTTTTTTTTCCACCACAGGAAAGAAGAGATTGACAGGTGGATGAGGTCAGGGTGTGTTTCACCCGGCTGCCGCAGGACCCTCCCATCCCACAAAGCAAGCAAGTGGGTGAGGACGGGGGATTGAGGAGGGGGGGAGGGGAGGAGAGGGTGAAGCAGCAGGGGGCAAACAGTTCTCTAGAAGATTCTATTAAAGGCTTGAGGGAGGGCGACAGGGGCCTAAAATAAACCAGGCTGCGCTAATACGGTGAATATAATCTGCCTCTGAAACACTGAGCTTTTGGAAGCCTGAGAGCGGGAGGCCGGTGTGGACACGCGTTTGTGTTTGGTGAAGTGCGTATGCGTGTAGGTGTAGCTGCACCCAGTTTCTACGAAGCTCTATTTTTGGAAAGGCATTGGCGAGTGGGGGGCTATTCAGAGAGGGCCTGGGTTTGTTTTCTGGGGAAAGACTGAAGAGAGAAGTTTTCAGATAGTATACAGAGCTCACAAACAATGGCACTCAGCTCACGTTCTGAACAGCCTTAACTGCAGCTCGTTTAGGAGTCAGGGTTATTGCAGAGGAGTCAACAGGGACCAAAGTGATAAATCCACAGGTTCATTACAGAGAATATGAACCTATAGTGAACCTTCTCTGATCCAGACACCATTGCAGTCTGAGCTGCTGGTCTGGACTGTGATTAGAACGTCATAATTAGGTAGTAAACACATGTGATATGGATTTCTGTTGTTTTGCCTGAGCAGCACAACCAGTGGTAGCATGTAGAATATAAGCTCCCCAGACAACAGATTAGTCACCTTGTGTGTTTAGGGAGGTAGTAACTTCATGCTCCTGTAGATGGCGCTGCACAAGGATGCTTTGGCTATAACTACCAGTGGGGTGTGTGACAGGATTCATAGATTGAGACGTGATGATAGATTGGATTTGTGGGAAATGGGTCGCAGAGACAGTTAATGATTGGCTAAAAGGAGTGATTGTATTTGGGCGTGGCCGAAGACCACAGAGAGAAGGGAGTAGCTGAATCTGCAGGTGTACGGCAGCGTACGGTCATACGGGTCTATGGGTCCACCAGCAGGGGCAGAAATCATCCTCATGCAGCGCCATCTGCAGGAGCCTAAAGTTACTGGCACCTTTAACATGCACGGTAATAAATTTGGTCTGAGGAGATTATTTTAATATTTTAATACAAAGCTGTTTAGGTGAATGTATAGGAATCATTGCCCTTCATCGCTGTCAAGCGAAAACCTGGCATCTCCAAAATGGCAATTTCACAGGAAAAGGAAACGACCTTCCTAACTTTTAAAAAATATATATTTATTCCAAGGCATTTTGGAGCATTTCTATTGGTGCAGCCATCTTGAAATTTGGAGACAATGTAGAGAACAACTGTGAGATTCATATTATGTCAAAAAGGGAAAAACATAAAATACGGAGAAACAAGGTTTTAGCGTGACAGTGATGATATGTAGTCTCTCCAGTGCTCCAGGACCTACTGGATCAAAGCTGGACCATGAGGATGTTTGATTTGGTCAACCAGAACGTTACTGTAAGCCCATGTCCCCACTCATCCTGAGAGACCACATATTTTACACTACAGTATTTATGACTTATGAAACAGTGTTTTCTTGTACAATAATATTGTTTAAAGTTAAAGTAAAATGTGGTTCTTCAAAGGTTCTTAACGAAAGGCAAAAGTTCCACATAGAACAATGATTCAAAGAACCGTTTGAATGCAGATATGATTCTTTACCTGGTTAAATGATTCTTTAAATACAAAGAGGTTTTTTACAGAACCTTTAAAAATTGTTAATTTTTTGCACTAAACCCAATTTTAAGAACCTTTTCTAGACTGTGTTTTGGCTCAGAGTGTTGACTATGTTGTGAAATACACTTTTAAAAACCTCACTACTTTTATTGGCACCACAAGCATTAAACTTTGGCCTCAACTGTTAACAACACCCTCACATTTTAGTGTGCTACACTTGTATAACTCTGTATTGGAGAACTCTATGTCTGTAAGTGTCCCTGTAATGTGATGCTCCTTATGGACATTGCTGCATCAAAATAACTGATCCTCTGGGATCTGAAATCCAGAACACCAAAAGGAACTGGATCATCCTGAAAGACTCATAATATGAAGTTTGAAAAAGTGCTGATCACTCTTTACCTCGCTCTTAAGCTCAGTAAAACACTCTGAATTCCTCATGGTTGTAATGCGGGATGTTTAAGGCTTTATTATCCCACAGTCTTCCCTTATAGGTTTCTGTGAATGGTGCCTTGTTGGATCATCAGTTTATTCAAGCAAAGGTGTAGATTAGGTTCCTGTGGTGGTTAATTTTATGGAAAGAGGCTGGGTGACTTACAGTGCAGGTACTCTGCTAGATCTCCACCATTGCAGTACTGCAAAAGAAAGAACAACAAGCATGACACTGAGACCCCAGGAGCGTCCCACCGGCATGATGAGTGAGTGTAACACTACGGCACTAAGAGACAGCAGCTTCAGCTTCATCAGAGCTCAATATATTGTTTCGTAGGCAGGTGTGAATTGAGCAGTGTTTCAGCCGTGCTATGCAGACATGTGTGGAAGATGATCTCTGAGAAAGACAATTCGCCCGTCCGACAAGCTGTTTACACTTACCTCCATGACGAGGTAGACACATCCCGAAATTTCCTGTTTACAAAAGCAGAGATAGAGAATGTTACTCCATCCAGCCTCAAATGAAGAAGTACAGTGTCAGCACATGACGTCCACAAAAACAACACAAATCACATCCTTAATCTTCACGTGTAGCTTTTACAGCACAATACGTGACCTCCCCACCGCCCCCCACCCTCCCAACACCACCACCCTCCCTCCAGTAATAAGGGAGTGAGCTTTAGCCCCAGCCAGTGAGTCAGCAGACAAGCCCTTGAACACTGGCTGTGAAAACAAAGAACTGGCACTGCCTTTAATACCTGATCTGGCTCTGAAGAGGTTAGCTTTTGCACGTCAAAGAGATCCCCTCCAACACACTGATTAGAACTGATTAGACGTTTAATGATATAATGAAGATGACAATGTGCTAATATTTAGGGTAAAACTGCATCCTTACACTATTTTTTAAACCTAAACCCCAATGGAGTTTGAGGTATTGTCTTAATATCTATATGTCAGCTGTTTAAACAGTTCGCCCAATCACATTTGAGCATTCTGTGCACTTAAACAATGATCACAAACCATAACATTAGCCAAACTAAATCAAGCCATGGTCGAATGTGAGTGGTCATGTCTACAATTCCCTAACTGCCCCAATGTTTGGTTTATTTCTTTGCCCGTGAATTCACTGACGTGGTCTGATCCAGTTATTACGCAACAGGAATCACAGAGGCCAGGGCTTAGCAGGGCTGGCCAGAGTCCAGCCAGGCCAGGCTGGTTTCCACTGACAGGGCAGGAACAGGAGACGCCAAACTGCCCAGCTGAGAGGAGACAACACACTCTCACATGGGTGGGGAGGTTGTTGGATTTAACGTCACGGGGCCAGTCAAAACACGGGACGGGTATAAAGAGTTATTTTTGGAGAACGTAGCAGAATACCGAAATATTTGAAGCAATGCAAGAACCCAGTTTCCAAAAGTATCACGGTGTTAAAATAACTTTAACCAGCCAAGAATGTCTAAAGCAATTGAGTGAGACTCATGTTGGGGTCAGTAGAGAAAATGCCTACGCGTTAGCCCTGAGCTAGCTAGCACTGAGGCCCTTATAAAGGTATGTACAGCGGTGGGCAGCCAACTCCAGCACCCGGGGAGCAAAGAGGGCAAAGGGCCTTGCTCAAGGGCCCAACAGTGGCAGCTTGCCGAGCCCGGGAATCGAACCCACAACCCTGTTATTAATAGCGCAGTGCTCTAACTGCTGAGCCACCACTGCCCTAGTGCACTGCTCTTGTGTTGCACCGATACCAATACTGCATCGTTATTGTGTGTAAGTGCCAGTATCGGTACCGGCACTAGAGAGCACTGATACCATAAAGCTTACTGACACCGTTATGTTTTTTTTTTTTTTTAAACAAATAAAATTTTGGTTTGCTTACTTGTATGTTGATACATAGAGACGTGTTCTTGTAATAAAATGTAAATTTGAAACACTAAATCAAAAGCTGATTGGTGATTGGTACTTGCTTACTGCAATCTGCCGTATTTTTATTGTTTCACAGCTCTAAAACTTTTCTAATGTGCAGCTACTCAACCAGTACATGCTGTTCATTTATAGCCATCTATCGAGTATTTAAGTCAGAGCTGGTATCAGTATCGGATCTCGGTATCGACAGATACTTTAAAATCTGGTATCGGTGTAGGAAAGAGTAGAAAAAGTGGTATCGGCACATCCCTAGTTCTACCAGTTAGTTAAAGCAATGATTCGGCTTGACATGACAGCCTGGATCTCTGGGGGTGTCCATGTGCCTGTGCACGTCCTAGCCGGGCATAATTCCGCAGCATTAGTTCATACAGTCAGCCGTTAGCTTTAGCTAGGTTAGGTCTACATCGTCCCATGTCTACACCACTAGCTCTCACAGAGGACACTCACACAGCACTCACTGAGAACAACTCACTGCACAACAAATGAAGCCATTACCCCTTCCAGCACAGATGGGCCTTTAAGTGTGTCCATAAAGGCACTTCATTAAAACAGCTGGTAGTTTCTGCTGACGGAGGCCTAGCTAGGTTTACTTAAGCCATTGTACTGTGTGTGCCAGACCAGCCACTAGCCACCTGGTGTATAAAACACTGCGGTCAGGCAGGTCCTGCTTGGCGCCTGTCTGCTGGGAGAGTCAATTTACTCCCTCTGCTTCAGCCTAGACACATCCCCACACTGCCAATACAGTAATAAGCACCTTTCTTGTTTGTGTGTGCCACTGGAAGTGGCTGCATTGTGTAGGTGGATTTGTGAGAGCGTGTTCCCACTGGCAGGGCTGTGTAATATAAAAGCCCTTATTATGTTCAGGCGCTTCAGTGAAGGTCACGGCTTTTGCCAGGAGTGGGAAAGGAGCGACGGGCCTGTCTGCCACTAATGGTTTGTGTGAGCTTGCGATGTGGGCAACGCACAAGGGTGTCGGTGGTTTAACCAGTTGTGATACAAACAGCCCTTTCAACAGCAAATCAAGCCAAGCTGAGGATAACAGACAGGAACCAGAGCATGCAGGAACCATGCAGGTGCACCCGGTTAACCCTCGATAGTTAG